>NW_026635929.1:0-20514 GCF_028554395.1 Pezoporus wallicus | reverse complement strand
AAACAAAGCATTTAATTTCCGTGAATTTCAGGTTCATTTCACTTGCCTCCCGTCTCTACATCACCCAACATGGCTTTCAAATGTGTGTGTAGAAATTAGGAAAAGGGTGCTTACTTGAAAGGGCCAGCACAGATATTGCTTGGTGGATCTACAGCATGTCTCAGTGTTGATTCACAGAGTTGCTCTTTAAGTATGTGTAGGCGTTTTATCCTGTCAGCATAAGCAAAGTATTGATGTGTTAAAGTGTAATGAAATAGCTCCAAAGTACTTTGTTTATTTGTTATAGTTAACCCAATTATCAGCAAGTGTTGCAGTCAAATGAAGCATTCAGCAGTCATACAGTAGCTCTGAGATGAGGCAGGATGACTTGGAACAATGCTCAGCTTGTACAGAGGTGAAGTTTCCCTCCCTGACAAAGTCCAAACGTTTTTCCTAGGTGCCTCTCCACCGTGGCTGGTCAGTGCCTTGGCAGGGCACAGGCAGGAGCACATCTGGTTCATGAGCACTGCTCAAACAACAGCCCTACAGGCAGCCTTTTGAGATCCATGTGTACCAGCCTCTGCGGTGCCGAGCAGCTGAAAAGGTCTTGTTCTTTGTGGAACAGCCTTTCTGGTTGGTGCGTGAAATAAGCGGTGTCCACGGTAGGCACAGGAATGTTCTTCACCTAGATGGGATCACGGCATCCTGTAGAGCTGTAGAGGAAAGATGGGCTGTAGGCTAAGGTGGGAGAGCAGAGGAAGCACTTCCCTTAGACTCAGTTACTACCCGTGCCTGCTGATGAGGGCTGGCTGGAGAGGCAATCATGCTGCCTGCTGCGTGGTGCTGTGCAAACATCAAGGAGCAGGAGGGTCTGCTGAGAGCAGAAGTGCGGTTGGATAGCAATGGGAGTACATTATTACGGGTCAAGATTAGACATCCTACTCACCTAACCCACACACTCTTCTGGGAAGTGTGTGATGATCTAGCCCCAAAGGAATAAGCAGATTACAAAAGAACATGGTGGCACAGGCTAGGCCAGTGCTCCCACTGCAAAAAGTAGGGCATAAAAAAGCATGCACAAAGTATGTGTGCATCACCCCTACAACAATGTAAAGACATGCACACCTCCATTGCATGAATGCAGAAACATCTGTATGGAAGATGGACAATAAGGCTTTTACTCTGTGTGGTTGCTGTAGCCTGATGTGTGGCATGGGAGAAGGCTCTACATGAGACACATTGCAGTTACTGCAGGCAGTGGCTGTTGGCAGGAAGGGCTTTCTCTGGGGTCACGGAGGCTCCCATTGTCTGTATTTCAGGCCCATCAGGGCTCCTCCTGCCAGCTTGTGAGGGTTCCACACAGCGGATGGCCCTGCCACCTTGCAGCCAGGCCTGGAAGAGTCTTGCTGCTACCCCATACAACCACACTACAAATGCAGGTGTAGTCCACAGGCAGGAGTGCTTAACGGGAGTCACCTCCTTTTAGGTGTGCAAAGTCTCCTGAGCATCGTGGTTTTCCACAGATTTCACATGGAGGGCTGTTTCTGTGTTTATATGTGAGCACCCTGTGTCGGCGTTTGAAGCAGTGGCGCCTTTAAAAGAGCAAAAGAGCATTGTCATTCAGCTTCTTGCACTAATGCGATGTAATGAGCACTTAGAGCAGCAGCAGGCTACACAGGGGCAAGCAGGCAGATATCCTGGATGAACCAGTGGTGGGAAGAACTCAGGGTCAGAAAACAGGGTTTGAAGATCCTCCTGGAGCTCTACAGCAAATGGCACAGAGGAGCTTCTCTTAGCTTAGTGAGGCGAAGACAGATACGGCTCCTGACACAAGCTCAGTTCCTGCCCTGTGGTTTTCTTCAAAGGGTGCAAACAGACTGTGGTGGGCTCAGAGCCAGGTGAGGGCAATGGAAGGTGTTAAATTGTTGGTCTGGGTCCACCTGGACACTCAATGGATTTCTGATCCCAGCTGGCTCCAAGATATAAAAGGGCTAGGCTAAGAGCAGCTGCTTTGTGGCCCTTAGCAAGAGAGCAGGATGGGTGTTGTAGGACAGTCTAGGACTGCATTTGGAGCTATGCTCTTCTTGGGGTTTTTTGGTCTCCTGGCTTTGGTTATGGGAGCTCAGGGTGGTGGTTTTCTGATCCCAGTCTGCTGGCTTGTGGTCAAGAAAGCATGCAGCTCACCTTATCTCCAGGCTGGGAAGGGAATGCTACCTTTATGTTGACTGCTTGGGGTAAGTGAGGATTCTGTCAGGAGGCTTTCTTGCTGCTGTGTCTTTGTACAGTGCACAGGTATGCCTGGAATGAGGAGAAGGAGGAAGGTTTTAATGTGAAGCGTTGCCTAGCAGCTTCAATGTATCTCGTGTAGCCAGGGGGCTGTTAGCTGACCCACCAGTCAAGGGTTGTGGTGGAGTGCTGTGCTTGGCTCTAGCCAGTCTTGGCTGCTGGGCTTTCCCAAGGGCCTCTGCTGGTTCAGACCCCAGTACTGGCTAGGGTTTTATTGCCTATGGAAAAATAGGATTGTAGTGAACTCTATATTCAATGTAGGATGCTGAAGCCCCTGCTGCTGTCCTCTCTCTCCCTAGATATTGAGGGGAAGGCACATGCTTTGCAGAATGACTCGGAGTGTGGGCTCTTGGTATTTGGGACTTCAGATGGCTCCCGGACAGTAATGGTCTCCTATACTGGCTGTTATGTCTTTGAATGGGTAAGCAACCTCAGGAGTTCTGCTGGCACTGTGACTGCTGCTGCTCTGGCTGCCCTGACTGGTGTGGCTCTCCTGCAGGATGGCCATTATCTCATGCTGGTCGGGCTTGAAGAAACTGATGCTGCTGGACAAAAGTTCTTCATGAAGAGAAGCTGCTCAGGTGCCCTGTGGACCTTCCTGGTAAGATTCTGGCAGCCCCTTGGGAAACTCTGCTTGTATCTGTGTCAGTGGGTACCCTTCCTTTCAGATGGATGTTCCTAGTCGGTTAGTGGGTTGGGAAAGGGGACTTGCTGTTGGGCAGAAGAGACTCCCTGGAGAACGGTTTAGATGCAGGAGCCCCTAGCTTGCTGGGGACTTGTTTCTCCTTTGCCAGCCTAGCAGCTGAATGTGCCTTGTGTTTCCTAGCCCCGGTTTGAGTGTAAGTCCCTGTAAACTCAGGGATTGAGCCAGAGACTAGATACAATGATTTTCCTATCTACCGGAGCACTTTACCTTGGCAGATACCATGCAGCGCAGTCTCCTTGACAAGGCCCCAGGGAAATACAGGCCTTTTCTGAGCAGGCTTCCATGCCAGCTCCAGGCATGTGTTTGATCCTCACCAGAGTCCAGCTTCCTTTGACTTGTATGCTGCATCACCATGATACCTTCCTCCAGTGTCCTCTGTGACTTTGTCCCTCGCTCCTGAGCTTTATAGCTACAAACTCCTGCTGTTTCTTCCAGCCCTGGATGCTCCAAGCAGCAGTGTCTGCTCGGCTGTACTCAGCCAAGACCGACTGCTGTGTGCCTCCTCGCCTGTCAGCCAAGGAGACTGTGAAGTGCGAGGCTGCTGCTATGACCCTAGGGATAGGGTGATGCCTTGTTACTTTGGTAACACAGGTAAGTGTGAACAACTGCTCTCCCCTCTTCCTGGAGGAGCTGCAGACTGGGATTCCTCACTTCCCTGGCAGAGCAGGATTAGTGTGTACCGGTTCTGCAGGTGGCTTAGGGCTATGTTTTTGGCTGTCAAGAATACTCTGTCCTATTGAAGCACCCAGCTCTTTCATGTGTATTGCAACATAGCCTGGCTTATGGCCAGGTTTGGTGTTAGTCTTGGAGCTGGTTAAGCTTGTCTTGCTGTACTTTGCACTTGCTTTGGGGGTGACAGGCAGGAGAACCTGCAGGACTTGCTGGCCTTGTCCTTGCTGTGATGTTTGAGCCTCCTTTCCATCCCGCTTCTCCCTGAGCTCAAGACTGGTTGTACCTTTTCCTCCAGTGACGGCTCGTTGCACACCAGATGGCCATTTTTCCATTGCTGTCTCTCGGGATGCGACCCTGCCACCTGTTATCCTGAACTCTGTGCAACTGGCCAGTGGACACAGTACTGGCTGTGTGCCTGTTGTGAAAAACAATGCATTTGTTGTGTACCACTTCCCGCTCCCTGCCTGTGGCACCACTTTTCAGGTAAGAGCTACGGCCCTCACCAGGCTAGAATAGCAGGAGCTTGCAGACCTGGAATAGCCTGGTGTGGCTTTAGCTACTTAGTGGGCACCTTGTAGACTTCCGGAGGCCAAATGCTGTTCTTCAGCCCAGCCTTAATCCAGCTTGACTTTACTGCAGTGACAGTGCCGGGTCTGTCCTTCCAGGTGACTGGAGACCAGGTCATATATGAGAATGTGTTGGTGGCATCCAGGGATGTGAAGACCGGGAGGCTTGGCTCTGTCACTAGGGATAGCACTTTCAGGTAATACTCTGGGGCTTGTATTGCTGAATGCCGCTGTGTTCAGTGTCACCAGAGAAACTTCATCTTGTCTTTAGCTCTGAATTCACAACAGGGCAATAGAGTAGGCTAAGGTCTGGTATGTCTCTAGTTGGCAAGAATAAAGCTGATGCTGATCAGTGAAGCTGCACAGGCTCAAATCTGAACTCTGAAAAGAATTCAGAGTATGCGTTAAAAGGAAATGTGGGATGAAAGACTGGGGACATGACTAATTAAAGCAACTATTTCTTTGTCATCTTGGAGAAAGGAGATATCAGAGTGACCTTTATCCGATTCATTTGGGGCTTTCCTGTCCTACCAGGTTACATGTCCGCTGTAGTTACTCCACCATTGGGAGCTTCATTCCCTTGAGTGTTCAAGTCTTCACATTGCCACCACTCCTTGCTGTGTCCCAGCCAGGTCCTCTGTCCTTGGAGCTGCGTGTTGCCTCAGGTAGGATAGATTTGCAGGACTTGTTCGAGCGTCCTGGTGCAGAGCTCTGATCTCTGCTGAGAATTAAAGGAGTATTTGATGGGTGAATCCAGCACTGCTTCTTCCCTGCCTTGGTGGGAACTTATTGCCATGGCTATAAAGGATGC
Source organism: Pezoporus wallicus (assembly GCF_028554395.1). NCBI lineage: Eukaryota > Metazoa > Chordata > Aves > Psittaciformes > Psittacidae > Pezoporus > Pezoporus wallicus. The sequence continues at coordinate 15,494 of NW_026635929.1, read as the reverse complement.
TCTCGGGCTCTCTTTCTGTTTGTTCCTGCTCTAAAATGGCTGTTGGTTTTCTTCTATCCCAGATGGAAGCTATACTTCCTACGATGCTGACAGTGACTATGAATTGATGAGGTGAATAGCTTGAGAGAGGACACCTTCAACACCGGAGCCGGGGGGAGATCAGTGTCCACGAGCCTCAATTCAGAGCCACAAGAGCCACCGAGGGAGCCTCAAGTCCTCGACAGGACCTGCCCGGGAGCCGGCAGCTCAGCTGACCCTAACAGCTGACTCACAGGGGGCGGAGCCTGAGGCAGTGGCACCAACCCTGACTGGGTAAATACCTGCCCAGGGAGCGCGGCAGTTCGGATTAGCCAGGTTAATAACTGGTTAAAAGGGTGGTGTCATAGTCAGGGATTTGGGTGTCCTGAACACAGGACCCAAGCTTGGAGGCCGGGTCTAGTGGGGGCTGGTGGAGCTGCTCTGAAAGAGCAGTTTTGGTAGGAGGCTTGCCAGACTGGTCAAGGAGGCTTTAAACTAGATGTGTTGGGGGAGGGGGCATCATTCCATCCCAACACACCGAATCAGTTGCCAGCACCTATAATAACTGCTCGGAACAATGTAGAGATATCCCAGCCGCTCCAGCCAATGAGCCAGCTTCAGTTGGAGCTCGGCTCAGACGCCTCTATACAAATGCCCATAGCATGGGGAACAAACAAGAGGAATTAGAGATGTGTGCATGTCTGGGGGGGGTATGATATAACAGGCATCACAGAAACATGGTGGGATGGCTCCTATGACTGGAGTGTTGGAATGGAAGGTTACAGGCTCTTTAGAAAAGACAGAACTGGCAGGCAGGGAGGAGGAGTTGCCCTTTATGTTAGGGACAGGCTGGAGAGTATGGAACTGTCTGGGGACAGGTGAGCAGTGAGAGTGCTTGTGGGTGAGGCTTAAAGGGAGAGCAGCTATAGGGGACATTACTGTGGGGATCTGTTACAGACCATCTGATCAAGAGGAATCTGTGGATGAAGCACTCTATAGACAGATAGATGCAGGATATGGTCGGCTTTCTGGGCTGGAAGTGCACGCTGCCGGCCCATGTTCGTTTTCTCATTGACGAACACCCCAAAGTCCTTCTCCACAGGGCTGCTCTGAATCTCTTCTCTGCCCAACCTGTAGCTGTGCCTGGGATTGCTCCGACCCAGCTGTAGGACCTTGCACTTGTCATGGTTAAACTTCATGAGGTTGGCATCAGCCCACCTCACAAGCACGTCAAGGTCCCTCTGGATGGCATTCCTTCCCTCCAGCGTATCAACCAAACCACAGAGCTTGGTGTCATCGGCAAACTTGCTGAGGGCGCACTCTAATCCCACTGTCCATGTGAGCAATAAAGATGTTAAACAAGACCAGTCCCAACACTGATCCCTGCGGGACACCACTCGTTACTGGTCTCCAGCCAGACATTGAGCCATTGACCACAACTCTTTATGTGTGCCCATCCAGCCAGTTCTTTATCCACTGAGTGGTCCATCCATCAAATTGATGTCTCTCCAATTTAGAGACAAGGATGTTGTGTGGGACAGTGTCAAATGCTTTGCACAAGTCCAGGTAGATGACATCAACTGCTCTACCCCCATCCATCAGTTCCATAGCCCCATCATAGAAGGTCACCAAATTGGTCAGGCAGGATTTCCCCTTAATGAAGCCATGCTGGCTGTCACCAAGCACCTTGTTGATTTTTTTCATGTGCCTTAGCATGCCTTCCAGGAGAATCTGCTCCAAGATTTTGCCAGGCACAGAGGTGAGACTGACTGGTCTGTAATTCCCTGGGTCATCCATTTTCCCTTTCTTGAAAATGGGGGTTATATTTCCCTTTTTCCAGTCATCAGGAACTTCACCTGACTGCCACAATTTTTCAAATATGATGGGCAGCGGCTTAGCAACTTGATTCACCAGCTCCTTCAGGACCCGCAGATGGATTTCACCATGGGACTTGTGTATATTCAGGTTCTTAAGACGGTCTCGAACCAGATCCTCTCCTACAGTGGCCCAAGATCTTCATTCTCACAGTCCCTGTGTCTGCCTTCCAGGACTTGGGTGGTGTGGTCAGAGCCTTTTCCAGTGAAGACCGAGGCAAAGAAGTCATTCAGAACCTCAGCCTTCTCCAAATCCAGGGTAGCCATTTCTCCTGATTGCTTTCAGAGGAGGCCTATGTTGTCCCTAGTCTGTCTTTTATTCACAACGTACCTATAGAATCCCTTCCTGTTATCCTTAACATCCCTAACCAAGTTTAATTCTAACTGGGCCTTAGCTTTCCTAACCTGGCCCCTAGCTTACTGGACAACATTTCTGTGTTCTTCCCAGGCTTCCTGTCCTTGCTTCCACCTTTTATAAGCCTCTTTTTTCCTTCAAACTTTCTTCAGCAGCTCCTTATCCATCCAAGGACGTCTCCTGGCCCTCCTGCTGCACTTTCTTCTAGTTGGGATGCAACACTCCTGAGCTTGTAGCAGGTGATCCTTGAATATCAACCAAAAGTCTTGGGTCCCCCTGCCCTCTAGGGCTATATCCTATGGAACCTCTACTAAGCAGGTTCCTGAAGAGGCCAGAGTCTGCTCTCTTGAAGTCCACGGCAGTGAGCTTGCTGCATGCTCTTCTCACTGTCTCAAGGATTTCAAACTCGACCATCTCATGATCGCTACCACCAGCATTGCCCTGGAGCGTCACATTTCCAACCAGCCCTTCCCTGTTGGTGAGCACAAGGTCAAGCATGGCACCTCTCCTTGTCAGCTCCTCTATTATTTGCAGAAGGAAATTGTATTCCACACAACCGAGGAACCTCCTGGATTGCTTGTGCTGGGCTGTACCATCGCTCCAACAGATATCAGGGTGGTTGAAGTCACCCATGAGAACAAGGGCCTGCGAGCGTGAGGCTGTTCCTATCTGTCTATAGAGTGCTTCATCCACAGATTCCTCTTGATCAGATGGTCTGTAACAGATCCCCACAGTAATGTCCCCTATAGCTGTTCTCCCTTTAAGCCTCACCCACAAGCACTCTCACTGCTCACCTGTCCCCAGACAGTTCCATACTCTCCAGCCTATCCCTAACATAAAGGGCAACTCCTCCTCCCTGCCTGCCAGTTCTGTCTTTTCTAAAGAGCCTGTAACCTTCAATTCCAGCACTCCAGTCATGGGAGCCATCCCACCATGTTTCTGTGATTCCTATTATATCATGCCCCTCCTAGACATGCACACATCTCTAATTCCTCTTGTTTGTTCCCCATGCTATGGGTCTTTGCATAAAGGCATCTGAGCTGTGCTCCAACTGAAGCTGGCTCATTGGCTGGAGCGGCTGGAATATCTCTACATTGCTACAGGCATTTATTATAGGTGCTGGCAACTGGGTGGGTGGGTTGGGAAGGAATGATGCCCCCTCCCTCAACACATCTAGTTTAAAGCCTCCTTGACCAGTCTGGCAAGCCTCCTACCAAAACTGCTCTTTCCCTTCTTTAGCAGCAGCTCCACCAGCCCCCACTACACCTGGCCTCCAAGCTTGGGTCCCGTGTTCAGGACACCCAAATCCCTGACTATGACACCACCCTTTTAACCATTTATTAACCTGGCTAATCCTTCTAGCCTTTTTAGGGTCCTCCCCTGCATCCTAGAGATTTGACAAAAGGACTGTCTGAGCCCCAGAGCCCCCAGCCACCTCTCCCAGGGCTCTGTAGTCCTCCTTTATGTTCCCCAGGATATCTATATCACTAGCACCTGCATGGATCACTAGAAAGGGGTAATAGTGAGTGGGACTTACTAGAGCAGGCAGCCTCTCTGCAACATACCTGATCTGTGCCCTTGGTAGGCAACACACCTCCCTTGAGACTGGGTCAAGCGGACAGATGGGTGCCTCTGTGCCTTTCAAAGTAGAGTCTGCCACTGCTACGACCCACTGCTTTTTCCTCCAGCACAAGTAGAGATCTTACCAGTGCATCAGCCAGTTTAAGTCATCTTTTAACGGATTCGCAACATAATACGCGTACTGCTGAGCAACTTACCAAATGCAGGACTGGCTTTAAGAGTAGCCCTAAACTAGTACAGAGCTCATGGTGATCTCTTTCCCCATGCTTGCCTGGGGCTCCTACATGACTGCTATTTCTGGTTGCATGTCTGTCCATTTGATGAAATCCCAAATAAGAGGCCAACAGTGGTTTGCGGTTGGTTTAGAACGCGCAGGCATTATAGCTGTGTTCTGCATGAGCAAAAATGGAGGGCGAAGGAGGGAAGAACCCAAGATGTGAACAAGTGTGATAGTTCTTCAAAATACTGCTAAACGTTTCCAAAGGGAGGTGGAAATTCTTGCGTACTGTATTCTCTGCAGCACTCACAAGGTCTCTGACTACCTTGTGACAATCATCATAGAAATTCTGACTTTTATATGACCATGGTGCAGGGAGCAACAAATACATATGTAAATGAAGATCAAGACAGACACTGCAAACTGGAGATCCAGACACAACCAGAGCCCATGAGGATGCAGAAACACAGAAGAGAGACACCTGTGGTGGAATCCATTTATGAAAACCATCCATCCTGTCACTGAAAAAACCCCACCAAATAGTGGCTGGGGCCAGAAATAACAGGCACAATCCACCAAGGATCACACGGTGGCAGTGAGAGTTTTCTCTTTGCACGTACATGAAATTCTATGGAAAACGGGAAAGAGACTTTGGATGGGGGAAGGGCTGTTTGAAATGATGTCTCTAAGATGTGGAAGCAAAATCAGATTCCCCTGGAGCACCCAACCTCTCTGGGAAAGATGTTTTGCTGTCCCCCTAAATTAATTTGTTTTAATAAAGAACATATAAACCCTTGCAGTGATACCGATGGTAGAAAAGAGCAGCCAGAGAGTTTGTTGGAGTCCTTACCACTCAGGTGCCTGAGTTCCTTCAGGCTCTGAGTGAAATGAAGACAGGCTCTTCATTTGACAGAAGGAGTCCAGACCATAACTGAGATGAAATGAAATGCCCAAGAAAACTGGAATAAAAATGCAACTCCAGCTGCAGAACTTTGCCCCCATGATGGCAGCTTCCCTTAGTTCTCAGCTGTTCCTTACCTGCAGTGGTGTCTCGCTACTGTGTTTTCTTCCTTAGACCTAGGCTTTTCAGCTGGGAGGTGGAGTGAAAGTGTGATTCAGGCAAGAGACACCATCCAGAGAAATTACACCCTCAGCAGCCCCACCTTGATTCAGGGCAGGGTGCTGAGTGGCCACAGTGACAGGGGAGGTTGTACTGGCAAATGCCTGGGAGGGAGCAGAAGGGGGAGTTGGTGGGAGAAGAACAGGGCTGAGCCGTAGCAAAGGCTTCCCACTCCTAGCTTGTGGGAAGGCTAGGCCACAGCGTGTCTGAGACATGAAAGGAGCCTCCGGAGCAGCCATGGCTCCCATCAAGAGGGTGAAGGCAGACAGAACTTCAGCCTCTGAACGCACCGCTTTAGGAGGGATGCTGCAGTTATACTTTGTCCAGCTGTGGGTAGCGGGGTTGGCAGCCCCAAGAACAGCAGATAGAGCTACAGAAAGCCCCCAGGCTGCAGGACCCTCTTCCTACCCTGCACTGCGAGTCTTCCTGCCTGGTCTCGTGCTGTGACTGGCAGGGGGTCCTTGAAGGCAGCAGCAACGGGTCCAGCAGATGAAGCAGGCAGGAGCCTTGCCCCTGTAGGCACAGCCTTTCCCACAGGGCACTGGCCACAGGCACTGCAGACCTACTCTGCAGTGGAGCAGCAGATGTAGGTACCAACCTAACCCAAAGAAAATTATGGCTCAAGTCTTTTCAAACAGATTTTTCTTTATTGGGTCATTAACAAAGACACATACAGCGGTATCCACATGCAAAGCACGCTGCTGGTTTGGGGGGGCCCATGCTGAAGGAGAAACATGTCATGGCAAGAGCCATTTGTGAGAAAATCGGCTGTTTGATGCAGCCACTGCACTCAATGAGCCCATGGACAGAGTATCAGTGCAACAGGCTATAATGACACCCAAGGCCTCCCTGAGATGTGATGGAGCAGTTCTGGGAGGCTTTGAAGGCGTCTACTCTATGTCTGTACCTGTGTTTGGGCTGCCTTCTTGGAGGCCTTGGAAAGGTGGGCCAATGCTCCTGCAATTGTTTTTATTAAGGGACATGTGTCCTGGTTTCAGCTGGGACAGAGTCAATTTTCTACCCAGGAGAAGGAGTGGTAGAGTGCAGAGAATGGTTTTCTGCTTTTCAACGGGGATAGCACAGAGCTGGTAGGCAGGAGGTACATTGCCTGTCCCACTCAGCACTGGGATTATGTTGATTTCCTGGGGGTTGACAGTAGGCTTCAAGGTAAAGTTCTGCAAAATGGTGGTCATGAATAAGAATATCTCCATGCGTGCCAGGCCCTCTCCAGGGCATATTCGCTTCCCTGGAAGTGAAAACAGCAAATAGCACTCTGCTGACTAGACCAGAGTTTGTACTAAGCAGATGTGTTGCACAGCTTTATTTACCAGATACACCCATAGCAGTGAGATGACCGTTAGGATTACTGAGGACATTTGCAAGAGAAGAGTTTGTTGAAGAAAAACCCTTGGCCGTTTGATTGGGTATGTGAAGGAAGAACAGAAAGACGGGTTGGTTAAGGATGACTGGTGGCTGTGCAGGAAGGTGACAGGTGTTTTAGAAAGTGTCAGTGGGTCCCACTTGTATCATTATATTGGCAACTCCTAGTAGGAGGTTTGAGAAGCCCCAAACAAGATGGGAAATGCAGCTAAGGAGAATAGCAATACGGAGGAGTTATCCAAAGAGCAGTGAGCCCCAAGGAAGCACCAAGAGGACCATGCTAGGGAGAGGGAGTGTGTGTTATAGGGAAAGACAGGATGCTTGGCCAGAGCAGGAAGTCAACAGAGAGAGGAAGAGAGAGAAAGCCTGCGCTTTACCTGCTGAGAAGGGCATGAAGAACTCGCTCTTCCTAAAGGTGCCATTCGCATTCAAGAAATGTCCAGGGTTGAACTCATTTGGGTTTGGAAACTCTTTACTGTCATGGAGGACAGAATTGAGGATGGGAAAAATCGTAGTGCCCTGAGGTAACACAAGAGGAAGAGAGCATGAAGGGGAGTCTAGTTGGATCACTTAATCTGACTGCCTGCCAAGTGAAAACTCAGCTTCCCAGCACAGCCCTACCCATGTTTCATTTCCCTTTGGGGACCCCTCCTTTGAGGAGGCAGCTTTAGGGAGACCCTGCTAGATGTCACAAAAGGGACAGTTGGCTTCTCTTCCTGAGCACTTCCTCTCACTTTCACATCATTTATCCTCACTCTGCTCTAGTCATCTGGGGACGCCTTATCTAACTCTTCTTCTTAGTGTTTCGCAATAATGAACTTATAGATGCATCATGTTCCTTCTTTCCTGCAAGATCCCAAAAGCAAAAGCACACAAGGTTGTGGAAATAAAGCACTGTTACATTCTCCTGATAAATTTCTCCTGACAGGATCCTCTTCTTTCTCTCTTCCGGACCATTTGTGGGGTTTTTGTGTGGATCATGGGCAGGGAGAAATAAACAATCCAGCAGTGATGACACAAGAGGTGGAAGCTAAGCAGATCCCTGGGTCCTGCGTTTTGATTGTACAAGATAGCTGAAAATCAAGATGTCAACTGCCACATGCTACTGTTTCCCACGGCCACCCAGAAGAGCAATGAGCATTGCCGTAGCCAGCCAGGCCAGGTCTTGGGTTGCTCTAGTCCTGCCTCTGGCAGTAGCCAGTAGTGACTGCCTCAAGCAGTGTGTGAGCACAGGGCAAACAGGTTTTTCTTGTTCCCTTGAATAGCCAGGATAGGCTCCAGCACTTTGTGGCTGAGGGGCTCTCCGTGCTCAGCAACTACCAACTGACTTTACTGTCTCTCCTGGAGGGTGGTGAGCAGTTCCACAGCTTTGCTGCCTTTTGTGTGAGGAGTCACTGCTCTGTGTTTTTTGTGAACCCACTGTATTTCTACAGGGAGGTGAAACTGCAGGGCAAGTGAACAAAGGTGTTGGGCAGAGTTGCTCTTCCACACTTTGCCTACTAACCTTTGGAATGACGTACTCTCTGAAGCGTGTGTCTTTAGTCACAGTGTGAGGGAGGCCCATGGGGATGAGGGAGATGAAGCGCTGGATTTCATGGGCCACTGCATCTGTGTAGGGCATCTGGGTCCTGTCAGCCACACAAGGTCTTCGTGATCGTCCTATGACCTGGTCAATCTCTTCTTGAACTTTCTCTGTCATGAGAGGCACAAACCATAAAATGGGTAAAGAAAACCAAACCTACCTAAACAGGTTGCCCTAAGCTGTCCAAAGAACACAGGTGACAGGAGCAGTGATGCTGGTTTTGGTGTCAACTAGAACACACCTCCACTGCAGCCCCTGCAAAGAATGTCTTCCTAGTGACTTGGTTAAATAGGAGTACTGGAAGACAAAGATGTGGACACACTCAGGTCCGGGCCGTGAGGAGAGTGTAGCTGATGATGATGTCAGTGAAGCTGAGGGATCTCTAATGACCACCCTGGGGAAAAATGGTGCAGGGACTTTGCCCATTTGGATAAAATATGAGAAAGGGAGGAGAAAAGTTGTGGTGTTGGACACGTGCCCAGCCCAGGTGAACAGCTAAAGAGGAAGAGGTCACAGACTGGTACCTTGTATCTTCGGGTGTTTAAGAAGAAGCAGAAGCCCGTATCTTATGGTGGTGCTAGTTGTCTCAGTTGCAGCAATGAACAAGTCGAAGGTGGTGGTTATCAGGTTCTTCATGTGGAAAGTGGAACTGGGACAGTCTTTCTCCTAGAGAAAAAGCTGGGATGTTGCTCCAGCTGAGATAAGAAAAGTGGCCCTCTCTTGTGTCATCCCAGGCCTGCCTTTTCACCCAGAGCTGCTGCATTTCTCCGCTAAGGTGCAGCAGCCATCTGGGGCATTATAATGCTGTCTTTATGCAGTAAGCTCAACCCCACAGCAATCTTCTTTCAAGCTGTTGACCAAATGCTATGTAGCTGCCTCTTTTCACTTGCTATGCCAGCTGCCAGTTGGCTAGTTTCTAATGAAAGAACTGCAAGACCAGACTGCAAATGTCCCTGTGTTTTGGTGAGAGCAGATGAAGGTCTTGATGTCCAAGCAGCTACAGGAAGTGGCTGGTGAGTGTGTAGACCCAGAGCTGTAAGCTCTAGCAGAGTTAGTATCTGAGGTTTGGTGTCTTCCCACAGCTCAGCGCAGCTGCCTGGGAAGGGGTCATCCTAATGCCTGTGTTAGGAGAGGAAGGGGTTCAGTGTAGGTGTATTTGGGGCTGAGCTGGGGCTCTATGCTGTCTCCTTACCTCCTGCATTTTGTTGAGGAAGAGGTCAATGAAATCCCGAGGGGAAGTGGGATCTAGGGAGGCTTGGTGTATTTTCACTTCCTCTGACACAAAGGCTTTTAGAGAATCAAATTCTTTGAATATGTTGTTGTGTGGGCCAGGCAAGTAAACCAAAATGTTTGAGAACATCTGGTAGAGCTGAAAAGAAAGAAACAGGAAGGTCCATAGCATGATCATTGCTCTTTTCTTTGATATTAGCAAAAAGCCTAGAAAGGCCACAACCCCTCTCAACTGTGCCAAGCAGAAGGCTTGGCGCAAGTATGAAGCTGGGCACAAGTATGAGGCTGGGCAGTCTGACAGCATGGTAGGGTCTTGCTTAGTAGCAGTAGAAATCTCAAAGGTGGAAAAGAAGGATGTTCAGGACTAGGGGAAGCTGCACTTAGCTGGCAAAGCCAACTCCATTGGTGAGGATGCTTCTTGCTCTTGAATGAATTCCCACTTGTGCAGCAGGGCATTGATGGAGTCCTAGTTAGAAGACTGAAATGCAACTTCATTGGGAGGAGGCCTCCTGCTCCCCTGGGAGAATATTGACACTGTGAAATGGCTATTGAATGTACCTGTCCCCAGAGAGAATTCATCATCTCAAAGATGTTGTTCATGTTGTTCATCAGGGCCAGGAACTTCTTGTCTTTATAGTCATATCGTTTCCCAAAGACGATGGAGCATATGACATTGGAGATAGCACAGCTCAGGATAAAGGTTGGGTCAAAAGGTGTTCCTGTGATTTCAGATAAGTTACAAACCATTAAAAAAAAACCCAAATCTATGGCTACTTATGACTACTGTGGGTACCCTGAGGCCTGGTTATTAGAGGAAATATCAGATCACAGTCTCTCAATGACACAGAAGGGTCCTCCAAAAAGAACAGTACATGATTATGGAATTATTTACTGCTTTGTAATGGGGCATAGCTGGTGCACAGACCAGACACATGGGAACTTCAACTCTATGCTGAAAAGATGGGTCCCTTAATACAGTCTTTGTTTTTTGCACTCATAACCTATATTAAAAATGGACCATACCCTTTGTTTTGTCAATCTCTTCCAGAAAGTACTCAATTTCCTCCTGGATTCTCTCTTCAATGCTCCTCTTCCCATTCCAAAGTTGCGCAGAGCGCTGAGAGCAAACCGCCGAGCTTGCAACCACTCCTCGTTGTTGCTAAACACAATCCCTGCAGAGGAAGAAGGAAGAGGAAAGACCTGGCTTGGGCATGCTACGTGTGAAATGAAGAGGCTCATGGTGACAGTGAATCCTGTCCCTGTGACAGCATTGACATGGTGGTGTCAGTACTGTGGTTTGGAGAATATCTCTGGAGGTCCTGTAGCCCAGCTGCCTGCTTTGGCTTTTTTCACCACATAGCCAGCCTCCCTGTGAACAAACAAGTCATCACTCATATCAACATGTAATTTCCCTTGTTGCAACTGGTGGCTGCTGCTGCTGCTTACCCTTTCACTGGTATCAATCCAGCTTCATTTCTCTGCTATCCTCATTAGCTCATGTGTAAGCCAACAATCACAGCCCACTCTGCCTTCCCTTCCCTTCTCCAGGTGGGTCCCGTTGTTCACTCCCCACAGTCTTCCCTTGTGTATAATAAACTCCAGCTCTGCCGAATGCATACTCATCCCTTCCCTTCTCCTCAGAAGGAGCTTGATCAGCAAACATACCTAATCCATTGTTAGCCCTGTCTCCTATTGGCATGTGTCCTCTGCCAGCAAACTCATCCGCACGATCAACCAAGGCTTCTTTCACCACATCATGTCCATGCAGGACCACCACTGGGTCAGAGCCCAGGTGCACTGTGAACACTGGTCCATACTCTTCACTGAGCTGTCAAAATGCAAGAGAGAATGAGCAGATAGGGAGGAGGAGTTGAAAAGTGGCCTTGCTGCTGCATCCCACTGCAGGTAGTGCAGCCTCACAGACCAGCAGTGTCCAGATCAGTCCTGTCATGATAATTCTGGGTGTGGAGAGGGTTTCCAGCTATCAGGCCCTGAACAACAATGGCAATAGCAGTGAGGGGAGAAGCTGAGATCCCTACCACTTTTCTGCTCCTCTAGGCTTGCCACTCATCAAGCTAGAGCCACATGTTGTCCCCATGCACAGGTCGTACATGGTTCTCAGCCATAGAATAAAGTAAGAGAAAATAACGTAAGAGAGAAGAAAGTAGCTTTACCTTCTGGAGGGTTTTAGCCATGTTCTTTGGTTTCACCTGCAGCACGTTACCTAGGATGGGAAGGGGAATTGGTCCTGGGGGCATCTTTCCCTTTCCAGACTTCCTCTCCATGCTGCAACAGAAAGCAGGCAAGCAATGCAACTAGAAGGACAATAGTGGCTGCTCCCAGGAGCTCCATTTGCTTCTGCAGCTCAGGAGGGAGTGACTCTGCTGCCGGAGCCCAAATTTATATACAGAAGGGCTATGTTGGTTCAATAGCAGGTTTATCTCAAATAACTGCAGCAGCCAAGAGTGGTTAAGAAATTTGTAATGTGCTGCTAAAACTTCTTTTGTTTCATCTGAAGTTTATCATTAAAGAGGTCACGCATAGGAGTGCACTTTTCTACTGGGGTGCTCGCAGAAATTCACTGTTGCGAGAACATCTTCCAAGTTCTTCAATGCCATTTGGATTTTCTGTTCTTTGGTATTGACTGTACAAGCTCTCAGTGGGGTCAGCCATCCTTGCTTGTTCCGGAAGTCTTCCTGACATTAACAGTGGAGTTTGTGCTTCATACAGTAAGACAAAGAACTTATTGACAGGTTCTCAGTGCACAGCAATCATCTTGGTCTCTCTCCATAGGGCTGTCTGGCCTCACAAGAGACAAAAGTAAAAAAGTATCCATCTAGCAAGGGCAGAAAGGCCTCCAGACATCACAACAGACAAGAAAGGGTTTGCTGAGAGAGATAACATAAACACAGAAGGAAAGGGGACTAGACCTCTTCAAGGTCTCCTAGAGGAGAGAAAGACTGAGATAAGGAGGTAGAGAAAAGAGAAATCAACAACTTGAGAGCATCTTTAGGGAATGACATCCCAAGCTGAGACAAAGCTGCACATGTGAGAAGCTGGATATAGGTTAGTGCAACCTGGCAACTAGTCCTTGCACTTGCAATGGCCAAAGAAGTTCACCTAGCCTACTGATGGAAGCTGGCCCGCACAAGCTCCTGTTTTGTTGATGTCTTGACTCTGGTATGAGGAACTGCTTCCCTGGAAGGACCAGAGGTGCTCTGGGAGGCTAAACGGCATGTCTGGTATGCCGCAAGGACTTCAAAAAGAGCTGGGGGCTTCCTGACAAACATTACTCCAAGGGCAGTGTACTTGCAAGGTCCCAACAGCAGTGGCAATGGCAGGTAGAAAGGATCCTTAGGGCTGTGGCACTGACTGTGCTCAGCTTGCTCAGTCTTGCCGTATCCCTCCGTGCCTCCTGAGCTGTGACACTTTTGCAGGCAGATAGAGCTCATCTAACTGAGCCGATGTTGTGAGTACCTAGGATGAGGGACTTGGTGGGAATTAGTGAGGGGCCTAGTGTGCTGGGTTTGCTGTGCAGCAGTGTGTTCACGTGAGTTTCCCTTTCACTCAGAGATCCTAGTGAAGGTCTCCATCCAAGGCCAGGTTGAATGGGTCTTTGAGCAACCTGGTCTAATGGAAAGTCTCTGCCCATGGCAGAGGGTTGGAACTAGATGAGCTTTATGGTCCCTTCCAAACCAAGCCATGCTATGATTCTGTGATCCCTTGCAAAAGTTTGTGGCTTCTGTATGTCATCCTTGTTCATCCTTATGTCATCCTTAAGTCATCCTTGCTCTCTCTCACAGGCACAATAATTTGCTAGTTGGTGTTTTAAAATCTCATTTTACTTCTTAAAGATCCATATTTGTTACCTCAGTGGAAAATCTGAATAGCCAACAAGTTTGGGCTGGTTGCTGGGCTGGCCTAAACTCCTGCATCAGCTCAGACGTTTCCAGAGAAGGTCATGGAAGTTCATGTAGTTCTACGGCCTTTGATCTGGTGAAAGTGGAGTTCATGGGAGTTTGCACTGCTACATGAGGTACCTCTGCTGATAGAGTTCATGAGCTTACCATGTTCTCTGTAAAGTTCCCTCTTTCCTGAAAAGTGACAAGGGGTCACTTCTCAGCTCTGTCTCGCAGTTTGCAACATACTTTGGACAAAAGCTCTGGAACAAGGAATACTTTCAAAATTTCTCATTTTTATCAGGATAAAATCATTATATTCCAAACATTCCTACCACCCTGCAGACACTCTGGGGGATTTACAAGGGGGTGGGGGGGAAACCCATAAAACTAGTCACTCAAATCTTTCACTGTGGGAAAGCATGGACCATTTCATGTCACGGTAGTGCCCAAGGGTTTTCTGAGTACTCACTTCTGTTTGCAGACACTAAGAGTAGGAAGGGTTGGTCTGTCCTCTCCATCCATGTAAAAGTCCAGGAAGGTAAGGTTGAAATCCTCCCCTCTCCATCTTCCCCAGGAACTTTTGTTCTAAGTTCATTGGAAGCACGTAGTAAGGGTCTTCAAAGAAAAGGCTACCAGTTTTGTAGCTTTGCCTCTTTTTTAATAAAGCACAAGCTTGAGAAAAACCTGCCATCACTGTGTAGAATCTCCTCAGGCTTGCTGCCTGTGCCTTCTCATTTTGGACCTCGGTTCAGAAGGTGGCACTGTGAGACGCCACGTCTGCCAGAACCCTTGTACCTGGAATGCTTAGTGCAGACATCCCTGTTGTCTGCAAATGCAGTTCAGCTTCTGTGGAGGATTATTTTGGCTGAATCACTCTTTCATGCACTTCCATTTTGTACCATACGTGGACACTACCCATACCATGTAGGGGCCAGACACACAGTGATCTTGTCGGAGGCTGTCCTTCAACACACGGGGCATTTTCAGTTCCTTTTCCCAACACTTCTTGATGGTGGTGTTCAATACCAAGTTTCCTTCCAATAGGTCTCTCGAGCCAGCGCAATTCCTACTGCCACCCTGTCTGCCCAGTTTCCCAGGCTCAAAATCATTAGGAGGAGATGATTTTCCTGGTGGACATCCCAGGGCAATATTAGCTTGCTGGAGTCATGATCAGCTGAAGACGAGTGGCCTGAAGAGATGCTTGCTTCACCTACCTTCCTCCTCTGCATGTCCCGTTTGTGGTGGTCTTGGGTGCTAGCTAAATTGGTGCTTACAGCTGGGCCGTTACATCGTGTGGGAGCTATCAAATACATGAGGAAGAGATTGGAGAGACCTGCCTGTTTCCTCTCAGCCAGGTTGCTTTCCACTTCCTATAACAACTTCCAAACAAAGCATTTAATTTCCGTGAATTTCAGGTTCATTTCACTTGCCTCCCGTCTCTACATCACCCAACATGGCTTTCAAATGTGTGTGTAGAAATTAGGAAAGGGTGCTTACTTGAAAGTGGGTTTAGCACAGATATTGCTTGGTGGATCTACAGCACTCCCAGTGTTGATTCACAGAGTTGCTCTTTAAGTATGTGTAGGCGTTTTATCCTGTCAGCATAAGCAAAGTATTGATGTGTTAAAGTGTAATGAAATAGCTCCAAAGTACTTTGTTTATTTGTTATAGTTAACCCAATTATCAGCAAGTGTTGCAGTCAAATGAAGCATTCAGCAGTCATACAGTAGCTCTGAGATGAGGCAGGATGACTTGGAACAATGCTCAGCTTGTACAGAGGTGAAGTTTCCCTCCCTGACAAAGTCCAAACGTTTTTCCTAGGTGCCTCTCCACCGTGGCTGGTCAGTGCCTTGGCAGGGCACAGGCAGGAGCACATCTGGTTCATGAGCACTGCTCAAACAACAGCCCTACAGGCAGCCTTTTGAGATCCATGTGTACCAGCCTCTGCGGTGCCGAGCAGCTGAAAAGGTCTTGTTCTTTGTGGAACAGCCTTTCTGGTTGGTGCGTGAAATAAGCGGTGTCCACGGTAGGCACAGGAATGTTCTTCACCTAGATGGGATCACGGCATCCTGTAGAGCTGTAGAGGAAAGATGGGCTGTAGGCTAAGGTGGGAGAGCAGAGGAAGCACTTCCCTTAGACTCAGTTACTACCCGTGCCTGCTGATGAGGGCTGGCTGGAGAGGCAATCATGCTGCCTGCTGCGTGGTGCTGTGCAAACATCAAGGAGCAGGAGGGT
>NW_026635928.1:0-2109 GCF_028554395.1 Pezoporus wallicus | reverse complement strand
ATGTGTTCACCATTTCCACTCAGGGCAAGATGGCAAACTTGTTTTTATACCTCGTGGTTATTTTAAGCTCTATGCCATCAATGACGATATCAATTGGCAATGACTTTGCATAGAGAATTTATAGTAGAAAAAAAACCCAAACCCTCAAATGTATTGACTGTATGACAGGTTGTCCTGGGTTCAGCAGTAGCAGTCATGTTTGTTTTTTTTTTCCTTTGTGCTAGCTGGTGCAGTGCTGTGTTTTGACTTCCAACCTGAGAACAGTGTTGGTGAAGTCAATGTTTTCAGTTGTTGCTAAGTGATGTTTACCCTGACCAAGGACTTTGTGAGGCTCATGCTCTGCCAGGGAGGAGGGGAAGCCGGGAGGAAGCAGAGATGGGGCGCCTGACTCGGGCTAGCCAGGGAGGTATTCCATACCACAGCACGTCATGGCCGGGGTGGGGGGTGACTGGGAGTTACCCGGAAGGACACGGGGCTTCCGGGTGGAACTCGTCTTCTTGGCCGGTGGTATCGTATTCTCTTCCCTTGTTATTTTCCCTTATCATTGTTGTAGTTGATAGTTGCGGTGGTGATTTGTGTACATTGGTTGCTGGACTGTTCTTGTCTCAACCCGTGGGAGTTGCACTCTTTCGATCCTCCTCCCCGTTCCTCCGGGAGTGGGGGAGAACCCCGGTGGGGGGGGGGACACGGACCTCGATTGTTGTCAGCTCGGCACCACTCACTGGGAGTGAATGAACAAGTTACCTGACTGGGTTTAAACCACGACACAGGTACAATATATGTATGCTTTCTTTCTAGTTAGTAGTATAAATAAAATTATGCAAACCCTGTTGTTTATAAATTTGGTTTGCTTCTGTTATGTAATTCTGCACCTTGAAATCATTGATCTTGATCTTCTGAAATCATTGATCTTCTGGGTGAAGGCATTAGTCACCCCGGGTAGACAGTGCAGAACCCCCTGCTGGAGCTGCAGCCTTTGCTTTCCGATGAGTGCCCCCTGTTCTGCCTTGAGAGTCAGGTAGAACGAATGCCACAACTTGTACAGGTGGCCTGTGGAATCTCTACTTCGAAGAGAAGGAACTTTTGAAGTATAATACATTGTTTCAATTGATGTTTTTCTTAAAGTGACAAGGAAAATGGGATGAAGGTATGTATGCAGATATGCTTTTCATTTAAGAAACCACCGGGCATGACAGACTGAATATGAAATTAATATAGCTCAGCCAGTTCCCTTAATTTTGGCTTTGGAAAGGGAGAGGGAAAAACAGAAGGCTAGGCTGGAGAGATGTTGTTCAGCCTGTGATATTGGGGAAAGATGTTTAAAGTTAAAAAAAACCCAAAACAAAACAAAAAAACAAACCCAGAGTAATCAGGAAGATAGGTTGGAAAATTATCTATCACAGGTACCTCCAAGAGTAGCACCCTCTGTGTCTGTCCTATCTGATATTGATAAGTAGGAAGAGATTGCTGTCACTGGCAACAAGCAGCAGATCCACATTCAGAGTTAAGAAAGGCTTAAACTAGAAGTGCTGTTGCAGAGGCAGGCATCTGGAGACGCTGCAGTGCAGGGTGAGCTACTGTGAGGAAAATAAAAAAGGGAAAACCAAGGGGGAAAGGAGGGGAGCTCGCGCAGTTCCTGTGTTTGAGCATGGGATGGGTGCTGGGGCAGGCAGACAAGCGGGAACAGACATGTTGACAGATGGGACTGAGGGATTGCTGGACCCGCACTGGAGAAACCCTTTTATTTGTATGAAGCGATATTAATTAATAATGATGATTTAACATTAATGGTGGACAAAAGTCTAAACCCTGCTCATTTCTTATATGGGGAGCCAAAAGAAGGTTTAACCCGTATCTGTTTAGAAGTTATATAATACCAGACCAAGATTCGGGAGGATTTAATGGAACAGGCTCTCCCAGAGGGTGAAAGAATATATGTGGACGGATCGTCTAGATGTCTACAGGGAAAAAGGATGTCAGGGTATGCGCTAGTTAATAGAGAAAAGATGCAAATTGTTGAAAAAGGGAAATTACCCTCAGATTGGTCTGCTCAAACATGTGAGCTGTATGGTCTGAAAAGAGCTTTAGAATACCTAGCACATAGGAAGG
>NW_026635927.1:0-2068 GCF_028554395.1 Pezoporus wallicus | reverse complement strand
TCAGCCTTGTGCAGGACTGGGCATAGAAAACAGGCATGCCCAGGCTGGCTGGCTTCATATCAAGATGTGAAGTCAAGCAGCTAGGGTTAACTACAAACTAAAATGCTGGCTATTGAAGAATAGGGTTGATTGAAGAATGGCACTGAGCAGTGGGGACACATGCCATGCCAGATCTTGATGTGAGGGATGGCCTCCCCTGTTATAAGAGGGCCATCCAGGAAAGAAGGGCCGGCCAAGCAGCCTGTGATTGGCACAAGAGATGATCTAGTCCAAATCCCCTGCTTAAGCAGGGTCATCTAAAGCAGGTTTCATCATCCCCACAGTAAAAAAAAAAAACAAAAAAAAAGAAAACACAACACAAGTTAAATTGTAATCACTTGTGGCATGGTACAATGTTTTTGGGTTTTTTTCTGGTGTTGCAAACAATCCATGATGAACTATGAAGAATGGAAGTGAAAAAAAATTAAGTATCAAGTAGAAACAGGGAAATACTTCAGGAAACTTTAAATAAGAATGAAATAATTCAGTTACAAAAGAATTTTCAATAGGACAAGAAAAGGGGGGATTGAAGAATGGGGTTGATTGAAGAATGGGGTTGTAAATAAGTAACTTCAAGGACCTTAGGCTTTGTTAGCAACTATAGAGATAAGGAAATGGCTAAGATAAGCATTGCCCAAGAAGTGGCCAGAACCAGCTTGGTGGTTACTGACATGACAAGGATCCTAAAATGAAGTGATGAAGATGATAAAGAAATAACCACCAGGGGTCTCAAAGCCCACTACCACATTTTAGTGCGCATGCGGGAGGAATTCCAGAAGTATGATGTAATGTATAAGTAACTCAGTGAATATGTATGTAAACTAATGAATATGTATGTTTACAGACAATATAATCACAGCCTGGTTGATGCTCAGATGAGACACTCTAGGAGGAGCTATGCCCTGTGTCTCCCGGCGCTGCAATAAAGAATACCTGCTTTTCAACTTAAACTTTGTTGGTGAGTTCCTGCAGATTTCTCCGAATCGCTTTCTCCCTGTCTTAAAGGTAATATTGGTGTGACTCTCCGACCTCTCAAATGGCTCACGGTCTCTTCAGAGCTGCAGCCTTTTCAGTTGGCAGCTGTCTCTGCAACTGCTCTTTTGTTTGTTTCCAGAAAAAGCCTGAGAGAGGCTGAGCAAATGCCTGCCCCAGCCGTGGGGATTTTTCTCTGCTGGTTGCTGGCTATGAGGATGCTTATCATGGCTGGGGTTCACTTTTCTCTCCTGGTGTGGAGGTGGCAGAGCCCCCCAGTTCTTGCACTTTCCTTGCTTATTCCTGTGCAAAACTGTAAGCCTTGAGTGAACTGGTATGCAGGCTGAGCTGAAAGGACACCTTAAAAAAGCTTCAGGCTGTCTCAAGCTCTCCAGGGGGCTTTAATCTAGTCTGCTAAGCCTTGGAGTACCTTATTTCCCTATCCAAGGAGTTTCAAAGCCTTCCTGATGTGTTGGGCTTGCCCTGAAGCCCTTGAATTTGCAGAGCGAGTACAGTCCTTGGAGTAGTTGCTGTACCAAAGGACCCTCTGCAGAGGCAGATAGATAACTGGTGTCATGCTGGCAGCAGACATCCTTCTGGGTGTGTGAGGACGTGTGTGAGATGCACTTGTATGCACTGAGGCAGGGAGTGAACTGATTTGTTTGAAGTTTCTGTTTGAGACCGCTTTTTTTTTTTATTACTATTATTGGGAATTCCAGGGGAAGATGCATTTTATACCCTCTCTTTTCCTAGCATCTACTATTTATTCTTCCCTGTGAGGGTGGTGAGGCACTGGCACTGGTTGCCCAGAGAAGCTGTGGCTGCCCCATCCCTGGCAGTGTTCAAGGCCAGGTTGGACAGGGCTTGGAGCAACCTGCTCTAGTGGAAGGTGTCCTTTAAGCTGCAGGCCTGAAAGTAGCAGGCTGGCTTGCAGCACCTATGAATGCAAGTGCAGAAGAAACTTGCAGTTTGGAAAATACTGACTGAAAGAAAGTAAATGGCTGTTCTTCAGGTGCTTGCCTGTTTTGCCTTGCGTTTGAGCATGCTGTGTGTCACC
>NW_026635926.1:0-209727 GCF_028554395.1 Pezoporus wallicus | reverse complement strand
CTTTGGCTAGCTTGTGTCAGGTGTCCTGTCTCTGCTTCCTTCTGGCTTCCCCTCTTCCCTGGCAGAGCATGAGGCTCACAAAGTCCACAAAGGCCAAACCAAAACGTCATTGTTATCAGCTCTGTTAAGGAGCTGAAAGTCAAAACACTGCACTGCACCAGCTACCCAGAAGGAGAAAAATGGCTGCTACTGCTGAACCCAGGACACCTTCTCATAAACTGTTCTCATGGATCACATAAAATGATTTTTAATCCAGTACCATCCTTCAATGAGCACTTACAAATAAAGAATTCACTAGTGTATTTCACACTGACACATTTGCTAGTTCACTTACTAAATGGGCTAAGCATGAATGAACACCGCATCAGGTGTAAAGGAAAGAATGTCTCATCATTAGATAAGAAAGGCCATTTCATAAGAGATTTCTTTTTATCTATCACATAAAAAATCTTTTTGGCTTTGGCATTCCCCTTTTTGGATAAAAGGGACTGAGCCAAAAATGAAGAAATATAGAATAAAATAGGATGGATTTGGAGACATAACAAGATGGCTGAGCCTCTGTACGCCAATAATTAAAAAAAAACAAACCAAAAACAAAGCACCAAAAAACAATACAACAGCAGAAGTATTACAAGGTATGTTCAAGTATAGGTCATTAGTAATTGCTTTTAAAATGAAAAGATTACTAGGTTACTTTCTAGAATGGCTATACTGGCTCATAGCAGCTGGAGTAAGATGCCATCAAAATGTACCAAAAGTAATGATTGCATTTGTTGTACTTGTTGTTTAGCAGCCTTGCAGAGTAGATGAAGGCTTCTATCTTCCCTGGTAGTATAAAAATAAAAATAATAATGAAAAATTTAATGGAATCATTCCAGCAATTAAACCAGAATGCTAATGGTACCTTTGTGCCAGGTTTAAAACACCTTTTATGGTACCACTGACAACATAATTTTCAAAAGTGACTTTCTGAAGATATCTTCTGAAAGGTTAAAAAGGTAGTGCAGTTGTAGCTAATTAGGTGAAGTTACTGCTTGCAAGGCATAGAATTATATTGTTTTTATATTACTAAGTTTCCTTCTCAGAAATTGCATTTTCAGTAGAAAGCAATCATCTACTTATTTTACCTTTCTTGTAGTGTGGAGATATAGCAAAAAATGGAGAATTTTCCTTTATTTCTTTTCAGTACACCTCTACGTATAGCAAGTGTCTGGGTTGTTCTGTGATTCCTAGAGGTGAAATTAGAGGCACAGAGAGCAAAATGGCTAAGAAAGTAATGGAACAGAATATTCCCAATCTCCTTACACAAGCAGATCAGCAGTAGAAAAGTATGTTTTATTTGGTTACCAGTAATTTTATTATCACCTGATGTTCTCCCAGCACAGTGAATAATAGTGTAATGTCTTGATTAATAATGGCAATACATCTGAAGAGCTAAGAGTGCTTTTAAAGTTGATGTTAAGTAGCTACACATGAAGAAAAGGGGGGGGGGGAATGAGAGGAAGAAAATACACGATATAATACACTTCATTGGTTAATAAAAAAGATTCGGAAAAGCCTTTCATCACCACGACTGATAGCACCACATAAATAGCATTAGAGAAAGGCACATGGAAAAGATGTATCAATTAATAATTAATATGCACCCCCTCTTCTGTGGTTCCACAAAACAGTTGAACATGCAATTGAGCGGTGCAGAGAAACCATTGCGTTTTGTAATGTAGTCTTTGGGGATTGAAGCAGTATAATAGAGAAAGGCAGGTCATATTAAAAGGCAGATGCATAACGCAGTCTCGTTCAACTGCACACATCTTGTAAAGGCCATGATTACCAGAAATTCAGCTGTTTATTCTGTTTCATCAATACAGTCAAATTTCAATTGGACTCAGTGGTATATTTACATGTATAAAAGAGATAATTGCAAAATGTCTGCTTCTTACATGCAATTATACCTCCCATGTGGAAATGGATCATTTTTACAGATTGATTGAAAAGTTCATCAACATTAGGCAAACATTTTTGTTCTCATAATCAGTCTGAAAAAGAATTAAAAAAAGAGACCTTTTTTTATTCACTCTTCCTATTCACTTCAAGTTCAGCATTAGATTTTTCCTCCCAGAATAACACATTCTTTATTTTTTGTTTGTAACTTTTCTTGTGGGGGAGCTGCCTCATTTGCCCACCTCACTCCACACAGACCCTGTTTTGAGGATATATTAAATTGAAAAAACAGTAAGTGTAATGTGCAGATGTTTGAGACAGATATTGAGAAACCACCATTTCTGTAAATTACCACTATTGAAAATTACTCAGTATATTTCCTGACAATATTTTGTGCAGGTATCCCAAAGCAATGGTGGAGAGCCTTTCGTCTGCCACCCAGAAAACGAAATTGAGTATGTATAGACATTTTTGGGTTTGTGGAACAGGGCAGCTTAGAGACACCAGGGAATCAGGCATCCCAACGGAGACAGGCCAAGGTGTGTGTCCTCCAGGTGGGACCAAGGCCAGGCAGGGCAGAGCTGTAGAATGACACTAATTCTGTGCAACAACAGTCTATGAATTTCTGTAATGCTCTGAAGTAGCATGGCATGCTAGGAACTATTATCACCTAGAAGGCGATCATCTTAGTCCAGTATGATTTATTCTTGATGAATCCATGCTGACTTTTCCCATTCCTCCTCTCCTTCAAGTGCTCAGAAATATGCTCCAAGAGGATTAACTCCATGATTTTCCAAGGGACTGAGAAGAAGTAGACTGGTGCGCTTTTTTCTGGACTGCCTTTTTGGTGTTTTTGGGGGGTTGGTGAAAATTTGCCATTCTCCATATGCTGAGGGCATCACATCTCCAGAACCTTTCAAAGATGATAAGAAATGACCTCACTATAATAACAGCCATGTTTTATCAGCACTCTGTGATTGACCAGTTATCCACTAGCCTGGAAGAAATCTCAGAGGAGAAGTGCAAGGATGATGTGCCCGTGAAGTTCAGGGAATAATACATGGTGTGCCTGACCACAGCTGTTACAAAGATGCTGAGTTTATTTTAACACAAAAGGGACCAGAAGGTGACCTTTCTTTTAGATAGTTACCAGTATTTAAGTGGATCCTGTGGCAATTTTTATTCCCTGATTTCATATCTGCAAGACTGCCGCCTTTATGAGACCAAAGACCTGAAAAAACTCAAATTATAAAAAAATCACATTCATGAAGACAGCTAGTGTTCTTCAATGCCATAAGCTCCCCCACCATTGTAAGCAACCTGTATACAAAGACAGGCTGGGAGATTTTGCTCAGCTTAAGCTATTCCAGATGGAGCTCCCTTGGCCCAAAAATACAGATGAGAAAAAGGAATTGCCGGAGAGCATATGAAGTTACTGCAGTCAAGTACATATTAATGCCTCTGCCATTCATCGAAAGGCTTTTGATGAATGACAAACAGTACAGACATACCAATAAAGATGCAGCCCAACTGATACACAATAAAAAGTATTATGTACTTAGGAAAAAAAAAAATTATGAAGTAAAGGAGAAGAAGAAGGAGAGGAAGAGGGAGAGGGAAAAGGAGAGGGAGAATGAGAGGGAGAAAGGGAAGAAGGAAAGGGAAGGAAAGGGAAAGGGAAGGGTAAAGGAAAAGGGAAAGGGAAAGAAGGAAAAGGAAAGCAAAATGAAAACAGGGAAAGGGAAACGGAAACAGAAATGGAAATGGAAACAGAAAGGGAAAGGGAAATGGAATAGGAAGGGGAAAGGGAAAGGGAAAAGGAAGGGAAGGAAAAAGGGGAGGGGAGGGGAGGGGAAGGGAAGGTAAGGTAAGGTTAATTTCAAGTAGTTAAACAAAATACAAAGTAGGTAAATTAAAGCTCACGCACAGTAATTAGATATTTCCTGATTTATAGAATCATAGAATAGTTAGGGTTGGAAAGGACCTTAAGATCCTCTCGTTCCAACCCATCTGCCATGGGCAGGGGCAACTCCCACTGAACTATACCACCCAAGGCTCTGTCCAACCTGGCCTTGAACACAGCCAGGGATGGACCATTCACAGCCTCCCTGGGCAACCCATTCCAGTGCCTCACCACCTTAACAAGAAAGAATTTCTTCCTTATGCCCAATCTAAACTTCCCCTGTTTAAGTTTTAACCCATTACCCCTTGTCCTGTCACTACAATCCCTAATAAAGAGTCCATCCCCAGCATTCCTATAGGCCCCCTTCAGATACTGAAAGGCTGCTATGAGGTCTCCGCACAGCCTACTCTTCTCCAGGCTGAGCAGCCCCAACTTTTTCACCCTATCTTCATATGGGAGGTGCTCCAGTCCCCTGATCATCCTCGTGGCCCTCTGGACTTCTCCCAACAGTTCCATGTCCTTTTTATGTTGAGAACACCAGAACTGCACACAATACTCCACGTGAGGTCTCACAAGAGCAGAGTAGAGGGGCAGGATCACCTCCTTCGACCTGCTGGTCATGCTGCTTTTGATGCAGCCCAGGATACAATTGGCTTTCTAGGCTGCAAGCCCACACTGCTGGCTCATGTTCATTTTCTCATTGACCAGCATCCCCAAGTCCTTCTCCACAGGGCTGCTCTGAATCTCTTCTCTACACAACCTGTGGCTGTGCCTGGGATTGTTCCGACCCAGGTGTAGGACCTTGCGCTTGTCCACAATCAAATTCTTACCACAGATTTTTACAAGAAGTAAAATACCTACACCCATTCTCTTGGCATAAAATCACACCTGATTTATTAAAAGTGTCATTATTTGTCTTTCAAGACTACAGAAATCACTATTTTGCAGATGCACCACTCCCTACCATTTACTTTACCTATGCAACCCAACATGTAAAATTTCTATTCTTGTTAAGAGAAAATTAAATCAAAATGTCAATATACTACCATTTGGAAATATTACAAAAGCCTTTCTGTACCTCTGGAAAGTTAAAGACTGCTACAAGCTGAAAAAAAGGATTTTATAAAAAATAAATAGACAAAAAGACTACACCTATATCAAGTACATAACCTGACAGGTATTACCTATTCTTCTGCAATCCTACTTCTTTTCCTTTCACTTAAGAGCCTAAAGCAAGATTCACAATAGAGTTAGTGGAATCATCTGAAGTTATGGAGAGTAATGAAGTCTGCTGTAAGGTTAATGGTTCAAAACAAATAAATCCACTTTTGAAAAGTCCTTTAATTTTTAATTTCTTTTTTCAGAATGCATGAAAAAAGTGTGGCAAAATGGAGAAGAAGCATAGAGACAAAGAAAGGCAGTCATCATCTAGGTGTTTGCATTTCTATAAAAATTGGGCAGATACCACAACTTTTCAATAAGACTCCTCTAGTGAATGCATTTTCATTTGCAAATATTTAAAAAATAACATCATAGTTTTTACAAGTTTGTTCAGTGCTGTGGACCTGAGCATTTATTAGAATTAGAAAACTTTATAGTCAGAACTGCCCTTAAGAAAATGCACTGGAAATAATTCACTTTCTACTTTTCTAAATCTTAACTCAAATGAAAGAGAAATGTATCATTTATGTAGTGAAAATATTCTGATACACAGACTATTTTTTATGTTTGATACATTTATTTGTGCACTATGTATTTTATTCCCTGCTTTTTTCCTTTTCCCTCTTCTTATCTCCCATAATTTACCTAAAATAGAAATGGTGGAAACAATTCAGCTCTTAACCTAACTGACTATCTGAAGGGGGGCTGTAGGGATGCTGGGGATGGTCTATTCATTAGGGACTGTAGTGATAGGACAAGGTGTAATGGGTTAAAACTTAAACAGGGGAAGTTTAGATTAGATATAAGGAAGAAATTCTTTACCGTAAGGATGGTAATACACTGGAATGGGTTTCCCAGGGAAGCTGTGAATGCTCCATCCCTGGTGGTGTTGAAGGCCAGGTTGGACAAAGCCTTCGGTGTCATGGTTTAGTGTGAGGTGTCCCTGCCCATGGCAGGGTTGTTGGAACTAGATGATCTTAAGTCCTTTCCAACCCTAACTACTCTATGGTTCTATGATTCTAAGATAGAAATATACTTTATGCTTGTTAAACTATGAATTCACTGCTCCTTATATTTGCCTTTTTTCTCTTTTACAATTTTGCTGTAGATTTAAGAATAAATTTTATTTATTCTCTCTGTTGAATGATGTTGTGTAGGCATAAAAAGGTATTTGTGTTAACTGTGAAGTGTAAGACAAGCCACAATTTTGTTCAGTGATGAACGCGTGTCAGTATAATTAAGCTTATGCTTTTGATTATGTCCTGTTAGCAGATATTAAGTAAATTTTGAAGAAAGCTAGGGACGTCTGTAAGCAAATGTCAAATGACACATTTCAAACCACAAACCACATGCCATAGATAAACCCTGCTAAAGTCCTTTTCCTTGATTCATTGATTTCAAGGTCAGAAAGAATGTATCAGCTCTAACCTTGCTTCCGTCACATGGTACTATACTTCATGTGGTCTTCCCTGTATAGATACAGACACTCTTCTTTCTCTATACAAACTCATGGAAATTTGTCAGTAAGTACAATTATATAATCCTGAGGCCTGTATAGTTCTCAGAAATGCTGCTTTTTTGTGCCTACAGTCAGTTGCAGCCTCAATCACATGCAGATACGTGGAGAATCAGAGAATCACTGGCTGAGCTTAATCAGTAGTTAAAAGAAATAACAGCTACAATCACAGAATAAAACTTAAGAGAGCTGGAGACTTCTTTTGGGGATTGGTTTGTGTGTTGGGTTTTGCATTTTGTTTGGTTTTGTTTGGGTTTGGGGGTTTTTGTTTGTTTGTTTGGGGTTTTTTTTGTTCGGTTTTGTTTCATTTTATATTCCTGAGAGTGTAGCTTTTTAAAACTTTTTACAGCAAGAAAGTGCTTTTTTGCTCTGCATTCTCAGAGACCAATTATGGTTACCTAGACGTGTGACATTCAAGATTTATTTGCAACTTCTTATCAAGTCAAGCATTTAGGGCATAAATACCATCCAGTACTGTTTAATATCTTCACCAATGACACAGACAGTGGGATCAAGCACACCCTTAGCAAATTAGCAGAAAATGCAAGCTGAGTTGTACAGGTGACACATCTGAGGGATGGGATGTCATCCAGAGGGATCTGGAGAAGCTAGAGAAGTGGGCTCATGTGAACCCCACGAGACCAAGTGCAAGGTATCAATACAGCCTGGGAGAGGAAGGAATTGAGAGCAGCCCTGCAGAGAAGGACTTGGGGATACGAGTGGATGAAAATGCAATGTGTGCTCACAGTCATACCCTGGGCTGCATCAAAAGGAGTGTGGCCAGAGGGCCAAGGGAGGTGATTCTGCCTCCCTATTCTCCTGTGGTGAGACCTCACCTGCAGTACTGCATCCAGCTCTGGAGTCCTCAGGACAGAAAAAACATGGACCTGTTGGAGTGGGTCCAGAGGAGGGCCACAAAAATGATCAGAGGGATGGAGTATTTCTGCTATGGAGAAAGAGTTGGGGGTATTCAGCCAGGAGAAGAGAAGGCTGCGAGGAGACTTTACTGTAGTCTTTCAGTACTTAAAGGGGCCTATAAGAAAGACAAGGACAGACTTTTTAGTAGGGCTTGTTGTGATAGGACAAGGGGGAACGGTTTTAAGCTAAACCAAGGTAGATTTATACTAGGCATAAGGAAGACTTTTTTTTTGATGAGGGTGATAAGGCATTCAAACAGGTTGGCCAGAGAGGTGGTAGATGCCCCATCAGTCAAGTTGGATGGGGCTTTGAGCAGCCTGGTCTACCTGAAGATGCCCATGCTCATGCAGAGGGAGTTGGACTAAATGACCTTCAAAGGTCCATTCCAACCCAAACTATTCTGTGATTCTATGAGTCTTTTTCTAGCACTGGCAGCCATATAGCTAATTTAGTGCTATGTTTCACTAAGACTGTTTTTCAGTACAACTAATTAGGCTAAATAGAGCATAACACTAGCATATTGACACCGGTTCAAAAGCAGTTTACATATTTCGCTATGGTTCTAAGTTATGCTGTGTAAAAGTAGGCTGGTGTGCAAGACAAAAATCCTCTCTTTATGCAGGTGTTCTTGAGAAACAAACAATTATCCTTCTAAAATAGATTCCCTGAGAATAAGAGAAACATTTCACATAAATACTAGAGCTTACTGTTCAACCAAAAAGCTAGGTTGTGCTACAAAGGTATACATGCTTAGATATACTCCTTAGGATATCCCAGCATTTTTCATCGTTGTTTATAATACATTCATCTGTGGCATAATTTAAACATAAACTGCACAGGGACAAGTGACTCACAGCATACGTTTGAGTATGACTGTGGTAAAGGAAAACAGAACAAGACTCACAAATAAAGAAGACATGAAGTAGGAAGCTGAATGTGTCACTATTTCTAGTGGAATTTCATAGGGTTTAGACAGAAAGAAACATGCAGAAGTTTATGAGCTTGCTGCTTATACAAACTCTTACCTCCTACCAAGATTTCAGGTTGGACTTAGATGAAGGATTAAAATCAAGGCTATGTCTTGAATGAACATGCTGTTACTAAAGTATCAAACTGTGACTGGGTTTCTCGCAAAAGCCAGTATCAAAACAGTACTACAAATAAATATGTCTATATCAGTCATTATTAGTATCTTGCAGTAAAAACAATAAATAATATTAACACAATTTATAATACATTAAATAATAATTGACAAAAGCTAAGTCTGAACAGGATATAGAAGACGTGACATGTTAGTAAACTAGAAAAGAGCAGCGTCATATACAACCAGAGGACAGGATCAGAAATACTTTACCTGAAAGAGAGGAAAATCAGGTTACTTTAATAATTGTAGATACACAATGGATCTGAAAGGAGAATGATAATAAAACAGAAGGATCAAAATGGAAAATAGGAAGAGTCTTGAGACAAAGGAGAGTTCTGTTAGCTCAATAGCTTCATTATCAGACAAGAAAGGATAAGCATAATAGAAACAACTGATGGATGCCACTACTCATCCAGATTTACTGGGGAACTGGAAAAACTCAAAAAGCCTACTGACTAAGCATTTAGATCAAAGCACAATTGCTATAACAGAAAAAAAAGAGGTGACTACAGGCAAGAAGCTGAAATTTCTAGCCCTTTCATTTTTAAGCTCTGATGAGGGAAAGTAACAGCAATGAAACATGTCTTCTCAGTTTAGCTATAATTTCACCTTCATGCCATTCAGTGACCATTCTCTTCTTGTGTTAGTGATACCATCAATGTCTAAAAGGAGTTCAGGTAGCTCATTGTTGCTTTTTACTGTTGTCGTGGTTTAAACCCAGTCAGGCAACTCGTTCACTCACTCCCAGTGAGTGGTGCCGAGCTGACAACAATCGAGGTCCGTGTCCGTCTTCCCCACCCCCGGAGGAACGGGGAGGAGGATCGAGAGAGTGCAACTCCTATGGGTTGAGACAAGAACAGTCCAGCAACAAATCACCACCGCTACTATCAGCTAAAACAATGATAAGGGAAAATAACAAGGGAAGAGAATACGATACCACCGGCCAAGAAAGCGAGTTCCACCCGGAAGCTCCTGTCCTTCCGGGTAACTCCCAGTTACCCCCCACCCCGGGCATGACGTGCTGTGGTATGGAATACCTCCCCAGCTAGCCCGGGTCAGGTGCCCCGTCTCTGCTTCCTCACAGCTTCCCCTCCTCCCTGGCAGAGCATGAGCCTCACAGAGTCCTTGGTCAGGGTAAACATCACTTAGCAACAACCGAAAACATCGGCTTCACCAACACTGTTCTCAAGCTAGAAGT
Organism: Pezoporus wallicus; assembly: GCF_028554395.1. Lineage (NCBI taxonomy): Eukaryota > Metazoa > Chordata > Aves > Psittaciformes > Psittacidae > Pezoporus > Pezoporus wallicus. The sequence goes on along the minus strand of NW_026635926.1, from coordinate 199,946 downwards.
CAAAACACAGCACTGCACCAGTTAACACAAAGGAAAAACATGACTGCTACTGCTGAACCCAGGACAACTGTGAAATTAGGAACCCTAAATTTTTGTTAAACTTTTTGTATATACTTTCACTAGATGCTTGAGGTTTTGAAATATACTTGGCCAATTTTATGAAGAAAATCAATTTCACATTTTTCACTGTTGAGTACTTGCACTGTACCATGTTTTAGATGAGATACTGCATTGCTTATAAGAACAGAGCAAGAGCATTCTCAAAAGTACTACAGGTGGAATTTTTTACCGAACTTTTTACAAACAGAGTGATACACAACATTTTGGTCTTTGTACTGAACTGAAATTTTCTTGATGCAAAAGTTGGAATAAGCTCCTTTGTGCCATAAAGCTAATCAACCAGAATGATGCTGAACACAAGTGGAAATAGGTGGAAAAAGCACGTGGAATACAAACTGCTTTGAAGAGCTCTTATTCCTTCTTCCAGTATTTACTTACTGAGCAGCTTAAGATGAAGCATTTCAGATTCCAAGGGAGCTATCTTATTATTATGACAGGTCAGGAATAGACTTAAGTCTGGACATTTTTAAACTCCAAAGCAGTCATTTCATTTTTCCCACTAATTCAATTCTTGACTTCTTACAAGACTCTCTTTTATAATGAGAAGAGAGGGCAAGGAGCAAAAAGTGATTTAGTAATTTTTTGTAGAATCTGCACTAAGAAATGAAGAATGAACCAAGTGTCTGATGTTTATTAGGCACTTCACTACTCAGAAGCTGGAATACTCTGTATCTGGGTTAGGAGTGGGTCATTAACTACTACATAAAACAAAGCCTAAGAGGAAAAGAACAAAAATACCAGCAATAAGCCCAGCCCTGTGTCATGGTTTAAGACAAGGTGGCAACTAAGTACTACACAGCTGCTTGTTCACCTCTCACCCTTCCTGGTGGAATAGGGAGAAGAAGCAGTAAAATCCACAAGTTGAAGTAAGAACAATATCATAATCTCAATAAAGTAAAATAAAATAATGATGATAATAATATATTTTTCAAAGGAAATAAAGTGAGAGAGGAGTAAAATCCAAGAAAGACAAAGGGATTCACAATACAATCACTTCTCCCTGAGTAGCAATCGACACCTCCTGGCCAACTCCTCCCTAGTTTATATACTGGGCATGGCATGCTGTGGTATGGAATATCCCTTTGGCTAGTTTGGGTCAGGTCTCTGTAATGGATAGGAACCTAGCCGAGTTGATCCCCACTCAGTGACTGTGAGACATAACAAACTATATTTCTGTCAAAGTGTATTAGATAAAGTATATATATATTTATGGTCATTGTGACTGTTTATTGGAAAGAGAAGGGAAAACAGTGTGCAGCTGTTCTAAGACCTTCATACTTGGCTGCAGCTGGGTGCTTGGACAACACTCTCAGCAGGGCCAGCAGTGAGATGATGAGAAGCTGCAGTGTCCCATGAGTAAACAGTTAGAGATCAGGCATAAAGGAGTTGTTTTTCTAAGGGTACAAAAGTGGGACCCTCTTGTGGCCGAATCTGAAGCTTCACCTACAGGTGAACACACCATGTAGAAATTTTCCCAATTACCTGGCACTCCCAGCACCAGCTGCAGCAGGGCTTCCCAGCTGAAGTGTAGGACTGGTTAGTGATTTGCTCGTGACTGGTGATGTATTTCTTCTGAATCTGTTCTCTCTAAACAGTAATGATTTGATGCATTGTTATTTTTCCATATATATGTGTCTCTGATTTGCTTTATTGTACTTATTCTCTATACATATAAAGATATATACTTTATGCACATTAGTGTGCTTGTTTAGTGAACTGTGCATGTTGTATGTCTAGCGTGTGGCTGTTTTGTTGAGTACCCTGCCTGTTTGCAGAACAGTGTTCTACCTCTGTTCCCTCCCAGCTTCTTGTGCCCCACCTCACTGAGAGAGCATGAGACTGAAAAGTCCTTGATCAGGGTAAGTGCTACTGAGCAACAACTAAAACATTGTTGTGCTATCAGCACTGTTCTCAAACTGAAGCCAAAACACAGCACTGCACCAGCTATTAGGAATAAAGTTAACTCTGTCTGAGCTGAAACCAGGACACCCAGATACACACTGCTGTTCCTTCTGCTTTAACATGTAAATCTCTCAAAATCAACTAAGTATCTGTCATACAGAAGATATTTTGTGTATTTGTAAATACAGTCCATGGGAAGCCTTCTCAGCTTACCAAATGAAATAAATAGCCCTGAACTTCCATTCTAAAGAAACAGAAAATACAGCCACAATGGACAAACATTTCATGCCGTCTTTTCTCCAGTGCTTACTAAGTAATCTTAATTTCTCTTTCCCTCAGTATCTCTTTCATAAGATTAAATACTGCATGATTGGTACAGATTACTCTTCTACAATTATGTCATAATAACAGTGCCTATAAATATTCCCTTTTAGATTTACTTAGTAACAACTGGTGGCAAATATCTTCATTTTAGGAGACACCTTTATATGTCATTAATGATTATTTTCTGCCTTTTATAAATCTGTTCCTCAAGAGTGTCCTGGGTTCAGCAGTAGCAGTCATTTTTCTCCTTCTTGGTAGCTGGCGCAGTGCTGTGTTTTGACTTTTGGCCTGGGAACAGAGCTGATAACAGTGATGTTTTGGTTTGGCCAAGGACTTTGTGAGCCTCATGCTCTGCCAGGGAGGAGGGGAAGCCGGGAGGAAGCAGAGACAGGACACCTGACCCAAACTGACCAAAGAGGTATTCCATACCACAGCACGTCATGCCCAGGATGTAACTGGGAGTTAGCCGGAAGGACTGGGGGACTGCGGGGTTGAAGGAGGTATGGGCTGGTCCTTGGTCGGGCTGGGGGGGGGGGCGAGTTATCGGTTGGCTGGTGGTGAGGTGATGTATTCTCTTCCCTTGTTATTTCCTTTATCATTGTTATTATTGGTAGTAGCAGTAGTGATTTGTGTTATACCTTAGTTACTAAACTGTTCTTATCTTAACCCGTGGGAGTTGCATTCTTTTCAATTCTCCTCTCCATCCCTCCGGGAGTAGGGGGAGGGAAGGAAGGGGGGGGAGTGAGTGAACTAGTTGCCTGACTGGATTTAAACCACGAGAAAGAGACATCTTCATCTTCCCAAATGTGTAAGGCAAATAAAGTTCCATTGCTGGAAACAAGTCACTAAGTGACCTCCCACCAGTATGTATGATACTTGTTCCATTGTGCCCAAAATCATGGGGGAAAGGAATTTATTTGCATGTAAAAAAAATGCTGTAATTCACCTCAGCTCTTCATAGACTTCCAGAACTTTTCCATGTAAAAGTCTAGGGTTACTTTTTATTTAATGTTGAAGTGTTGGTTAGTAATACTGTTGGAAATAAAACAACCACATGTACACATAAATTTCTATGGGTTCTTCTGAAATTGCAACTTCCTTGAGATCCAACTTCACAAGAGTGGTTGTTCTCTCAAAATCACACTGAAACTGCAGCTAAAAGCAGAACACAGACCATCTCCAGTAAGGAATACAAAAGTGACTGAAAAGTTAGGATTCTCTTCTGGACTCCCCTGAATTCCTTCATGATAAGCTCAAGTACTGGCAGTCAGAAAACTGATATGTTTCTACTGCTACTGAGTAAGAGATCCAAGATTCATTATACTCTGAACATCGAGAAAACTTGAGGCCAGAATATAAGCCAGTTTAATGGTTTCCAAGACTAATTATAGCCAGCCTGCAAGGCTAGCAACTGTGTTAGGAAATTGCAGTGTAAAACCTGAAATATCACCTGAAATATTCAGCTGCTTGTGATGGGAATGATGTCCTCACATGTCCCAAAATAATGACAATACTTGCTTATGCAGGTCATAAACTGGGTGAAAAATATTATGCATACATATGAAGTAAAAATATGATTTGGTTTGGAAATACACATTGGTGTATTCACCAAAGTTAAACCCTTCCACAACACAATTTCAGTAAATATCAGTTTCCAACATCTGCACATAATGGAAAAATCCATTGCTTACATAAATACTACAGCATGCAGATGACACAATGTCAAATTCCCTTTATGTATTTCACAGCATGGTTTCTCTCTCTCCCTCTCTCTTCCCATGGTTGGCACTTAGAAATGCCTGCAATGGAGAGCATAGGAAAATGAAGGAGAAGAGAAGGAGAAAGAGAAAAAAGATTAAAATCATGAAAACAAAAAACTGTTTTTCTCTTACGAATGGGGAGCACGAGTACCCTTACTTGTAAGAGAGATTTACTGAATTAATTTCTTTCTTCTCCCCACTTAATCTCAAAGATCAATGCTTTATACCTGCATGCCAACATGCAGTAGATTATCAGCTACTGTATCCTTCTGGTTTTCTATTTTTCTGATTTTCTATTTCAGTAATTATTTGCTAATTCACAGCAGTGAAAATTTAAACCACAGATCTGTGTCCCACACGATCCTTACTATGTTCTTAAGTATGCACAGATGCACACAAAAATTGTGGTCCTTGTTACTCAGGCAAAATTCTCATTCACTGGCTCTGCTTTCTTGTGAACGCTTTAGCATTTGTTATGCCACGTAAATCAGACTAGGCAGGTGCACACTGGCAGTACCCAGACTTATTGTTTATTCTTTCAAAGAGTAGTTTAATTCAGCATTCATTGTTCATATCACATCAATGTTCCTGCTACGTAAAAGTGAAGCATTTGACTCAAGAAGTTTGTGAGGCAAATCAAGAGCAAAGTATTCGCTCAGTTCAGTAAGGTTACAAGATGTTCTTAAGTATAAGGAAACAGTACATTCTCAAGCTTAAAACTGCATTTTCCCACAGTATGTCACACTCCTACATTAGTATTTCAGACATTTATTCTTTCCTATTTGATTCTTTTTTTTCTTAAGCCATATACGGAACTCATAAGGTCCATTAAAATTTGGCCTCACAAAAAGTGTCATGAAACAAAGAAAAGCACGCCCTTACTCATCTTTCTCTGATTCAGAAGAAACATGTTGTTTATTCCTGTGGTGGGTTGACACTGGCTGCATGCCAGATACCCACCAAAGTAGTGCCGGCATTGATGCTTCATCTGCTGGGAAGGAAAACAGACTATCAAGAATTTGATTGAAATTGCACCTCATTACAGTGAAACAGGAAGGGAATGTTGTATGCATAAGAAACATTACGCGGAAGAACACAGACCTTGAAGAAATGTAGTCATGGGAGACAAAGGTAGATTTTTGGCCATATTCTTCTGTTTCTCCAATTGCTTTAAATTACTTTCAAACCACATGCTCCAGCCCTTGCACACAAGACACACATTAGTGATTAACATGGCTTACTTATATGTAAAATTATTAAAGTACTATCTTGAAGTATAAAAGACAGACTTTAGATTAGATCGTTTTCCTTTCTAAACCATACCTTTCTGCACACGCAAATTCCAAAACTGTCCTATAGTTCTAACATGCAATTTTTCTGTTTCAATTATCAGTTTTCATCTGGGACTGAAAGCAAACAAAAATGAAATAAGAATCACACCCTGTTTGACAGATACAATGGTAAAGCTTAGGGTATGACTGAAGTCTTGTGCAACAAGAGTAAACATATTTCCAGTTTTGTCCAGAAAATACTTACATCAGTTCATACTTTGAAGTTAAAGAGCTTGTCAGAGCAAAGCATAACTAAATTCTTTATACTTTGTGGAGAAAGGGAATGTTAATTTCTTTAGGGTTTGGTTGGTTTTTGTTTGAAGATTTGGGGTTTTATTTTCAGTTTTAGTAAGAAATTATGAGATTTTATTGTCATTTATTGCATTATTTTACAGCAATTATATTTCTATTATTCTTGTTCATCTGCTTCTGTTTGTCACATTAATTAGTTAGGAAATTGAGATCGAAGAGTTTCTTTCTCCTTCAGTCCTGAGCCATAAAGAAATACAATTTCAAAATTCCGCTAGAATTTTCATACATTCTAAAAAATGAGCTTGCTTAGAGAAATGATCCAGGGAGCATCTCACAGAATCACAGAATGGTTGGGGTGAGAAGGGACCTCTTGGAGGTCATCTGGTTTAAATCTCCCACCTCAAGTAGGACGACCTAGGTTGCCCAGGACCATGTCCAGACAGCTTTGAATATCTCCTAGGAGCAAGAGTCTGCAACTTCTCGGAATAACCTGTCACACAACTCAGTCACCCTCACACTGATTTCTGACGTTCAGCATTTCATCACAATGTTTCTAATGTTCAGATGGAAGCTTTTGTCTTTCAGTGTGTGCCCATTGCCTCCCCTGCTGTCAGCAGGTACCACTGAGAAGAGCCTGGCTCTGTCTTTTTTGCACCCTCCTGACAGGTATTTATAATATTAATAAGATCCCACTGAGCCTTGTCTTCTCCAGGCTGAACGGTCCCAGCTCTCAGACTTCCCATATGTCAGATGCTCCAATCACTTAATCATCTTTGTGGCCCTTCATTGGACTCTCTCCAGTATGTTCATGTCTCTCATGTACTGGAAAGCCTAGAACCGTGCCCAGCACAACAGTTGTGCCCTCACCAGTGCTCAGGAGAGAGGAATGATCTTCTTCTTTAGCCTGCTGACAACAATCCTGTTAATGCAGCTCAGGATACAGTTAACCCTCTTTGCCACAAAAACACATTGCTGGCTCATGTTCAACCTCATGCCCACAAGGACCCCTAATGACTTTTCTACAAAGCTGCTTTGCAGACACTGGTTCCACAGCACATACTGGTGTCTGGGATTGTTTTTCTCCAGGCACAGGACTTTGCACTTCCCCTTGTTGAACCACTCCCAGCTGGGGAAACATATTCCAGTCTCCTGAATGACAAGTGAGCAAATGGAGATACTCACCAATGTACAAAGAAAATTAAGCAATGTACCTTCTGCTAGATGTTAAAAGGTTTGGCATCTCAACACACGCAGGTCAATAATGAACAGGAAGTTCTGCAATGGCATTCATAAAACTCACTTAAAAGCAATGGCCCATATTTTATTCTGCTTGGGTTTAAGACACTTTGTCAGTTTGAGATAGCAGCTCTTCATAAAAATAGTAACTTGCATGTATAGTCACTTCATTTCACCTCACAGTCAAAAGACATTTGTTAGAGAAATTTTATTGTGATTTCTGAACCCAGTATTTATAAGAATAAACCTACTGCCTGGAATACCCTATTTAATAAAAGAATAAGCTGCAGCATAGTTATTATTCACAGGAAGAAGCTGCATTTTGTCTAAGCACATTCAAGAGGATACCACAAGTGGTTGTGAGAGGTCTTACTGTTCTAATACACAAAGAGGTATTTATGTATATTATTAAAAGAATACAGAAAATTCTCTTCATTACTGTTTCACTTCATCGCCATTAATACTTGGAACAATACTGGAAGAACACAGGTTTTTCAGACTATCACTAATAACCTTTTTATCAAAGAAACTGTATATCACTTATGAAGCCAGTCACTGAATACCTCTTACTGAATAACAAGTACTGGTACTTGGACGCCTGTATTTTCCAGTGCAAAAAGCAAAATATTTTTTCTTTTTAACATTAAAATTCAAATTGCCTCCAGATATGGAGGAACAAATTCTTACAAAATATAGTTCAGAAAAGATGCAGAATTTGTATTTCAGTGATATGAAAATTAGATTAGAAAAATAAATATTATTTCTAAGGATTAAGAGCAATACTGATCATAGCTGGGCAAATTACAGGAAAGTTGTATGCAGAATGTATTAATAAATGAAGAAATACTTAAAAAAATTGATTGTTGAATTCACAGGACTTCATTCAAATACTTCTGCCACTAGTAAGTCTGACTAATAAGTCAACAGCATTGGTATTTTCATTAGATCAATAAATAGCTCTAAAGTTCGTGGTGCCTTGCATAACAGAGTTCCAAATCAAAAGACAACTTCCAAACAGATTAGAGGAAGTAAAACACGAGACAAGAGCAGTGCAAAAAGACAGCAATGTTTTAAAAAAGTTAAACCAAATCCACATGCAACAGGGAAAAAAAGATCCTTCAGTCATAAGTACATCTAAGAATTATTTTTTGCAGATGGCTGCAGTAAAGATGAAATATGAAACTATTATTTTGAAAATTAAGCATAAATGTTAGCTTTTTGATGCTTTTTCAGCTTCCATATTACATGGAATTTAGGAATATAGTCATAGACATAACTTTGAGGGTATCTGGGATGGCATTTGCTGTGTCTGTAAATTTTAATCAAATACCAGAGGGCTCACAGAAATGCCCATCCTATGAATAACTTTTGTTGCAAAGCTAAAGCAATGAAAGGGTTAATTATATTTCAGTTCATTGCCTGCCAGGGAGGAGATAAAAATGGAAATTTTCCCAATGCAATTCTTCTGCTCTCTGTATTGAAGCTACGTACTGCATGTTGAGGACATCCAAGGGCATATATGATTACTTCATTAAAGAACAGTTTTCTAGCAATCACTCTCAACCAAAAAATATTTCATTAAAGATTTTCCCACTTACTGTTCATCATTACTGCTGTATTGCACACCCAGGAAGGAAAGATGACAGTCACTTTAGGTGATATTGAGGCCAATGATTTCCTAAATTGGTGATGAGATATTCTGACACTATGGCAGGGAATACAACAGATTTTTGTCATACTGTTCCTGCTGTATAGAAATGTCAGACCAGGCATTACAATGCAAGAAAACCTTTTCTATCAAGCTATTTTTTGTGGACACTGTCTTTCCTCTTTTTAATAGTTTGCTGGTAGAATGCAGCAAAAATTAGATATAGCCATCCTAAGTCTGCTCACATAAATTTTAAGAAGGTCAATCACATTTTCATAAGCATGTCAAGAGAAGAATAGGCATTCTAACACTACCCAGGAAAAAGTCAATCTTTACCTACAGATGACATACAGCAGAATTTGAGATATTACCGTTAAAGCCCAATGGTAATGCAGTTTATGACTACCCCTGTGGTATAACTTCTTTGAGGGCATGCTATGGGACTTCGATAGCAAATGAGGCTAACCAGCAGATTCTTCCTGGATCTCCAGTCATTTTATCTTATTCTTGATTTACCTGAGCCCAGTATAACTCCCTGCTTATACAAACAGGGACAGGCACCTTCACTTTTTAGCAAAAAGAATACTATGAAAGCTTTCATAACGCATGACAGTAACATAGGAATTAATTGTTGATTTTCACAGTTCCTCAGAAGTACTGTTTGGGTGCTAGTAGTTTATTAATGAGTTTAATTACTGTGCTACATATCCGGCATTCACTATAGCAACACTGCACTGTTTATTCAACCTTCAACAGAATATTTAGTTGGCACTTTCCTGTGCAGCAAAAATAGAAAATAATAAGATCTTTTGCTGGATATGTACAAAAAAAAAAGATTATGTTCCAAAAAGGTAAATACAAAACAAAGACTGCTGTAGAATTTATTGAGGTGTTTTTTATGATACAATGTTTTCAGGAACTTGCCTGAAAAGAAAATAAAAACTTAAGGCAATAGCCCAGAAAAACCTATATTGATTTAGGAAAATGAAAATAGACATAAAGTGTATAACAACTTCTCTTTCAAGTTTTCGGATTCTTTTTTTTTTTTGGGGGGGGGGGTGTCAGAAATTTTGGTAATCTAATGTAAAATCTTGTTTTCACATCTCACATGTAAAAGATTTAAAGCAGAAAACATAATACAGTAACCTCTTTTAATTCAGTATCATTACAATGTCACCTGAGTACTTGGAAAAGTATAAGAGATGACAGACCATGAGGTTATGATATTTAGCTTGCAATTTAAGAAAAGAGAATTACTTTTACTCACAGAGAAGCACAGCAGGCATTCTGTGTTAAAGACCACAAATGGGCTTTTCTTGTCCATTAAGACCATCCAAGCAGAGCTCCATTTGTGGGGATTATTTTCCAAATGAGAAGCTCTTGTCTATCTCATTTCATAAAAGTATTAAAAACCTGTGTCTCAAAGCAGTCGTGATTAGCTACTTCCACCAATGAAGGCTTACTTTGAGTAAAAATAACAAAGAAGTTTATACTTTCTGCAAAAAACTGACATGTCAACTAGCCATTTAAGTTTGCTTTGTTTACCAGGGATTATTTTTTATATTTTTTTTTAATAGTAAAAAATACTTATTCAAAGCAATATATTTTATTGGTGAACTCCCTTTATGCTTTTAGCTTCCTGCAGTCTCCGTGGAATTACTCATTCTTTCTCAGGGAGAATTACTCTTTATGACATAACTATTGTTTTTTGCTCTATTCACAGTTCTAATCTATGGCTACCCTTTCAGACTGACCTAGTTTTGTAGTCTTTGATAATATCATTTTCACTTTGACTCAACTAAATAGGAAAATGCAGTGTAAATTTACTACAAATGACATCAGCAGGCACACATGCAGAAATAATCCATTCTAAGACTCCTCCTAATATTCAGAATTTATCGGGTCTTTTAAATCTTAGAATTTCTTTTAATGCTCCATTTTCATTCTTACCATCATCAGTAATGGGTTTAGTCTATGAGAGAAAGAAAACCTAGATTACCATAAGACAAGGCTATCATCTCTGACATTTTATAGAGAATTCATCATTAGTATAGGCAAGTAAGCAAATGAAATCCAAGACTGCATTACAGATATATCATTTCTCACAGTAAGTGATGTGGATTCCTTTAGCAGAAAAAAAAAGAACACCTTTTTACAGTAGTTTCAATCATACTCAGCTGGTTGTCAACTATTAGCATTTTCATCTGGAGATTGCAGAGGGTGTTCTGCACTAAAATCCTGAATAGTTCAAAACTCGCTGAATATATTTATACTCTTAGTTCCTTCAAGTTGCAGCCTTTATGGTGAATATGAGCTGGAAGTGTTCATAGGAATTCCTATTAAAAGTCTAATTCCTCTTCATGGAAATGCCTGATTGCAAATTCATGCATTCTTTAAAAAGCTAGAACTTTACTGTGTGAAATGCAAATAATAGAATCAAGTGTATAATCTGTAAACAAGATGAACTGAGGCATGCAAGAGCTTAGGATAGTCTTCAGCAGATGCTTGAAATGTTCATGAGAGATCACAGTGTTCTAACTATTGAACTTTCATGAAATAACCACTGCCACTACAACAAAGGATCTCACAGGTTGAGGGATGAGAGTGAGAGAAAAGGATGAGAGAGTTTTCTATTCTGAACACTTTTAAATGGTATTGTCTTACTCATACTTCTGTTCTCACACACAGCGGGTTGATTTTGTTTATTTTAATAAACAATATTTTCTGACTTTGAGGTATCAGACAGCTAAAGCTAAATAATTAGTGGAATAATGTAAGACAATCAAGATGTAACTGAAGAAATTAAACTGAAAATCAGTAAACAGGTTTTTTTCATTCCATATGGTGACCATGGATATTTTCTAGCACCATAAAATTGCTGAATGGAGAGGAGCCATTTAAATATTGCATAAAGATTTTATGTCTTACAATCTTATGACTACCATTCTAGTGAAATGTCTTTAATATTTCTGTATTTTCTAGGAAAGCAGTCTGGTTTCAAGACAGCATGCAGGTCTTTGCAGGAAATTAAACATTATAAGTTGTAACTCACCAATATGTTCATGATAAAAAGAGACAGTGATTCTTCAATTTCTTAGGTGGAAGGAAGTAGTTTAATATCAACAAAGCATGTTCTTTCATGACTATTTATTTCCCATAAATAGAGTAAGCAACTAGAAATATATTTCAACCATCCCTCGGGTAGACAAGCCATTAATTACGTACTTTTCTAAAAGTTGTAATTCTTGATTAATTTTAATGAAGCAGGGATAGTTTTTAGCCTTTAACTGAAGCTTAACTGCTGAATGAGGTAACTAAAAATGAGCTGCAGCTTTCACCTTTACCAAAAGAAAATAGATACTCTGCTTGTTCCTAGAAATGTGAGATCAAATTAAATATTCATGCAGCTCCATATATACAAATTCTGCAGTTCTTCAATTTCAAATGAACTGAAAACTCATAATTTTTAACATTACCAAGGTCAACAACACAAGAAGAAAAAATATATATAAGTATGTGTATTATGTATGTATGCGAGTGCAGTACTCTGTATTTTAAGAATTTGGTATTTTTATTTTGATTGTGCTCTCTGGGTTACTCTGTAACTGCATTAGTCCATACTGAAAGAATAATCCAGTACCTTTTTGTGTCCTTTTTACCATTGAAAGGCCTGTGGTAGGCAACTACACTTCCAAAAGTGAATTTTTGACAAGAATTTGTCTTTGAGACAACCCGGTCTATGCACTTGTTACAACAAGTTAGTGTGGTGTTCTTTTGTCAGGAATCTGTATAGCCGGGGACACTGTTATTCTAAGTTGTTTCTCTGTCTGTGGACAAACAACCTCTCCTACATCACACTGTACTTCTAGAAAGTCACTGCTGCTAGTCCATCTTTGACTGCATGTCTTGATGCACATTTGATATCATCCTTCAGAAAACCTACTCCCTAATATGAAATAAATTTTTGTAATTTAACATATAAGCCACAAATAAACCACTGGTTTAGACTGATGGACAAGTAATTTCTTTTGCCAAACACAGAACTTACATCTCACCTCCACTTCAAATACATGGACCACAAAAGAACTCCTGACAGGGGCAATAACTGCAAACAAGAAATTTTAAACACTGTAGGAGAGTCTGAAAAGAATTCTGAAAATAGAATCAATAACACTGAAAGTTTTAAAACATATATTTATATTTGAATATACATATAATCTTTATATAGCTTTTAAAATTGTTTTGGTAATGATTGAAAATCAGAAGGAGAGAAAATGAACTGTAAAGATGGTTTACCTATAAAGGATATAATCCTGAAAAACCTCACCTGGGTAGGATTTACTCCTGCTCTAGCACTGCTCATCTCAGACATGTTATAAAAATTATTTTCGCCTGAGCAGCAGCCCTGAGGACAAAGGTCTACAAAATCATTAATGACGTAAAAAGGACACCCAGCTTAAGAACTAAAGAGCAGCAAATAAACATAGCAAGTTCAAAAAAGTAAAGAAATTGAGTTGTCCTTCATTCAATGTGCATTTAGGATGAGAAGTTCTTTGCCATCTTTTTCCAAGTATATCAGGAATATACTTGGAATTAAATGAAGCTGATCAGGACTACAGGGGTATAGAGGTCCATTTGAAGTGTACTAAAGGCGTTCTAAAAAAACCCACAAAATCTATCCAAGAAAACCTCTGAGCTGCAAATCTTATTAAGCTGGGACAAAACAAGGGCCATGACCAGAAATGCTTGGTCTGGTCTTGTGCTCTGAGCAACCGTTGCAGTACCCTCCAGTCACCTGACCAGGTGGACCTTCTGTCTCACCTGTTAAAGCCATTTGCTCATGTGAGCAACAACCCACAAAAGCAGCTTTATCAACTATATAGTGCATTAATGGCACTGTGCTTGTGCCTCTGCTTCCCACAGGAGGCATATAGGATAAACACAATTTGGCCTTAATAATACTAATTGCAGTATCATTGCTAATAGAAATGTGGGTACACCTTCCTCTGATGTCATTAAATTGATCTACATTTTAATTGTTCTCATTATTAACTTAGATGTTGATGTAGCTCATTATGCAACTTATTTAATTATTTTATCCCTTATTTAATGAGCATTTCTACTAACTGAGACAATTATACACTGCATCATAGAAGTTGCAAAAAGAAGCTCAAGAGCAATCAAAAGAGACTGCAGGGCCTTGGGATCTCTGGTTAAGGGATCAGAAGCACAAGTAGAGCTGTCCTCTCTTTCCACTTGAAGGGAATGATGAGGGAAGAAAGAGGATGACTCAGCAGATCAATATCTAGGGTCAAGCCTGGTGTCACTGGCAGAATTCTGGGGGGGTTTGATCATGGTTTGGTCTACATAACACCAGGCCTGCTGTTGACAGATGGGGTACGCCTTTCTCAAAGAGGGAACAGGATTTCTGCACAGTTATCAGCATTCACAGAAGGAAATTTAAACTAGGTTGAAGGAGTAAAGGGATAAAACCAGGTTCATAACAGATAATCCTGGGGGTGACATGCCAGTGTTTGAGGGAGAGTGTGCTAGGGAGATCCTTCAGTCTCAATTGAGGTGGAGGGTGGTGATCCATGCAACAGCAAAGACTTATTGATGTGTTAGAAACCATGGAAGCACCCGAGAATGGTCATGTAGGAATTAGGACTCCTGCCCCAGAAAGGTGGTGGGACCAATAGCCCAACTGAAGTGCACTTACACCAATTCATGGGCAACAAACTGGAAGAGCTGGAAGCTATTGTACAGGAAAAGCAGGAAAGCTATGACACAGTTGCCATCACAGGAACATGGTGAGGCGACTCACACAACTGGTGTGCTGCAATGGATGGCTATAAACTCTTCAGAAGGGACAAGTAAGGAAGGAGAGATGAGATAGTCCAGTCTGTTAAGAAGTGTTTTGATTGCCTAGAGCTTGACAATGGTGATGAAAGGGTTGAGTGTTCAGGGGTAGAGATCAGGGGAAAAGCCAAAAAAGCAGATATGATGAGAGTCTGTTATAGACCACCCAGCCAGGATGAAGAGACAGATGAAATATTGTATCAACAGTTGGGGGAAGCCTCACTATCGCTAACCCTTATTCTCACTGGGGAAGCTCTAACTTACAAAATGTCTGTCAGAAATACAATACAGTGGACAGGAAGCAGCTTAGGAGGTTCCTGGTGTGTGTGGAAGATAACTTCCTGACACAGCTGGTGAGAAAGCCATCTCTCACCATGGAAGGTGCCCTGCTGTACCTGTTGTTTGTAAGCAGAGAAGGACTTGTGAGTGATGCCATGGTTGGAGGCTGTCTTGGTGTTGTGGTTTAAACCCTAGCCAAACAGCTTGTTCACTCGCTCCCAGTGAGTGGTGCCGGGCTGAAAGCAATTGAGTCTCGTTCCCCAACACCCCCCCACCACCACCCCGGGGGCTCTCCCCTTCCCCACTCCTGGAGAGATGGGGTGGAGGATCGGTAGGGATGTGATATACCCAGTCAATGCCATGCACTTTGGCCCAAATGTCTATAAGGTTATTCCAGAAATGAGTCCCATTGTCTGACTCAATTCTCTCTGGGGTGCCGTGTCACCACAAAATCTGTTTCTCAAGGCCCAGGATAGTGTTCCGGGCAGTGGCATGGGGCACAGCGTATGTTTCCAGCCACCCGGTGGTTGCTTCCACCATGGTAGGCACATGGCGCTTGCCTTGGCGGGTTGGTGGCAGTGTGATATAGTCAATCTGCCAGGCCTCCCCATATTTATACTTCAACCATCGTCCTCCATACCAAAGAGGCTTTAACCGCTTGGCTTGTTTAATTGCAGCACATGTTTCACACTCATGAATAACCTCGGCAATAGTGTCCATTGTTAAGTCCACCCCTCGATCACGGGCCCACCCGTATGTTGCATCTCTGCCCTGATGACCTGAAGTGTCATGGGCCCACCGGGCCAAAAATAATTCACCTTTATGTTGCCAATCTAAGTCCATCTGAGCCACTTCAATCTTAGCCGCTTTATCCACTTGTTGGTTGTTCTGCTGTTCCTCAGTGGCCCGACTCTTGGGTACATGGGCATCTACATGACGTACCTTCACCACCAGGTTCTGCACCCTGGCAGCAATATCTTTCCACAGTGCAGCAGCCCAGATGGGTTTACCTCTGCGTTGCCAGTTGCTCTGCTTCCATTGCTTCAACCACCCCCACAGGGCATTTGCCACCATCCATGAGTCAGTATAGAGATAAAGTACTGGCCACTTTTCTCGTTCAGCAATGTCCAGGGCCAGCTGGATGGCTTTCATCTCATCAAACTGACTCGATTCACCCTCTCCTTCAGCAGTTTCTGCAACTTGCTGTCCAGGACTCCATACAGCTGCCTTCCATCTCCGATGCTTTCCCACAATACAGCAAGACCCATCAGTAAACAAGGCATACTGCTTTTCACTTTCTGACAGTTTATTATATGGTGGGGCCTCTTCAGCACGCACCGCCTCCTCCTTTGGTGACATTCCAAAATCTTTGCCCTCTGGCCAGTCCATTATGACTTCTAGAATGCCTGGACGACTGAGATTTCCTATTTGAGTTCGTTGTGTAATTAGTGCAGCCCATTTATTCCATGTAGCATCAGTTGCATGATGTGTAGAGGAGACCCTGCCTTTGAACATCCAGCCCAGCACGGGCAGCCGGGGTGCCAGGAGGAGCTGTGCTTCAGTGCCAATCACTTCCGAAGCAGCTCGAACCCCTTCATAGGCTGCCAGTATCTCTTTCTCAGTTGGGGTATAGCTGGCCTCAGATCCTTTGTATCCCCAACTCCAAAAGCCGAGGGGTTGACCTTGAGTCTCCCCTGGAGCTTTCTGCCAGAGGCTCCAGGTAGGACCGTTCTCCCCAGCTGCAGTATACAGTACATTTTTCACATCTGGCCCGGTCCGGAATGGTCCAAGGGCTACTGCGTGAACTATCTAGCGTTTAATTTGCTCAAAGGCTTGTTGCTGCTCAGGGCCCCATTTAAAATCATTCTTCTTCTGGGTCACATGATCGAGAGGGCTTACAATCGAACTGTAACTTGGGATGTGCATTCTCCAGAACCCCACAGCACCCAAGAAAGCTTGCGTTTCTTTCTTATTAGTTGGTGGAGACATTGCTGTTGTCTTGTTGATGACATCTGTAGGGACCTGTCTATATCTGTCTTGCCATTTTATTCCCCAAAATTGAATCTCCTGTGCAGGTCCCTTGACCTTACTCCGTTTTATGGCAAAACCGGCTTTCAGCAGGATTTGGATTATTTTCCTCCCTTTCTCAAAGACTTCTTCCGCTGTATTGCCCCACACAATAATGTCATCAATGTATTGCAGGTGTTCTGGAGCCTGCCCCTGTTCCAGCGCAGTCTGGATCAGCCCATGGCAGATGGTAGGGCTGTGTTTCCACCCCTGGGGCAATCTGTTCCAAGTGAACTGGACACCCCTCCAAGTAAAAGCAAACTGTGGCCTGCACTCTGCTGCCAAAGGAATTGAGAAAAATGCATTGGCAATATCAGTTGTGGCATACCACTTGGCTGCCTTTGACTCTAGTTCATACTGAAGTTCTAGCATGTCCGGTACGGCAGCACTCAATGGTGGTGTGACTTCATTCAGGCCACGATAGTCGACTGTTAAGTCTTCATTCTCCATTAGACTTTTTCACTGGCCATATGGGGCTATTGAAGGGTGAGTGGATCCTGCTGATCACCCCCTGACTCTCCAGTCTACGGATCAGCTGATGGATGGGAATCAGGGAGTCTCGGTTGGTGCGATATTGCCGCCGGTGCGCTGTTGTGGTCGCAATTGGCACCTGCTGATCTTCGACTTTCAGCAACCCCACAACAGAAGGATCCACTGAGAGACCAAGCAAGGTGGACAGCTGCTCAGCTTCCTCAGTCTCCAAAGCAGTAATACCAAAAGCCCACCGGTACCCTTTTGGGTCTTTGAAGTACCCTCTCTTGAGGTAGTCTATGCCGAGGATGCATGGAGCCTCTGGACCAGTCACAATAGGGTGCTTTTGCCATTCCCTCCCAGTCAGGCTGATTTCAGCCTCCAGCACAGTCAACTCTTGGGATCCTCCTGTCACTCCAGAAATACAGATGGGTACCACCCCTTGACAGCTTGATGGCATCAGGGTACACTGTGCACTGGTATCTACCAGAGCTTTATACTTCAGTGGGACTGACGTGCCAGGCCATCTGATCCACACAGTCCAGTAAATCCGATTGTCCTCTACCTCCACCTGGTTGGAGGAAGGGCCCCTCTAATGGTCATCACAGCGTTGGACACTTAAGTCGTGGTGAAAGGGATTATTCTTCATTATCACAGGAGCTGGAGTAAAATCAGCTCTTCCACTCCATCGGGGAAACTGCTCACCAGAGACTGAAGCCATAGATCTCATGGAATGATCAGTCTTGGCCCTTGCTCCTGTCCTGGGTTCATCAGTAGCAGTCATGTTTCTCCTTCTTGGTAGCTGGTGCAGTGCTGTGTTTTGACTTTCAGCTCCTTAACAGAGCTGATAGTGATGTTTTAGTTTGTCCAAGGACTTTGTGAGCCTCATGCTCTGCCAGGGAGGAGGGGAAGCCAGGAGGAAGCAGAGACAGGACACCTGACCCAAACTGACCAAAGAGGTACTCCATACCACAGCACGTCATGCCCAGGATGTAACTGGGAGTTAGCCGGAAGGGCTGGGAGTCTGCAGGGTTGGAGGAGGTATGGGTTGGTGCTTGGTCGGGCTTGGGGGGTGAGTTATCGGTTGGCTGGTGGTGAGGTGTTGTATTCTCTTCCCTTGTTATTTCCTTTATCATTATTATCATTGGTGGTAGCAGGAGTGATTTGTGTTATACCTTAGTTACTAAACTGTTCTTATCTCAACCCGTGGGAGTTGCATTCTTTTTGACTCTCCTCTCTGTCCCTCCGGGAGCAGGGGGAGGGCAAGAAGGGGGGGGGAAGTGAGTGAACGAGTTGTCTGGTTTGGTTTAAACCACGACAGTTCTTTTTGGTGCCAAACGTGGGGCATGAGGGCTTGAGATAACAACAGATCTGACCAGATTAAGTCACTCGTCACAATGCTGATTTATTGGCTCTCAGAGTTGTTCCTCTTGATCTCACAGTTTCAGAATGTTGTACCTTACTTACAGCCAGTATTTGCTGTGTTAGTGTTTATCAAGTGTGGGGCCTGGGCTAAGGTTCTTGTCTCGCTGTACTTTATGGCAATGACTTGTAATACGGGTGGGCTCCAGCAGCAGGGCAGGACGGACATGGCCGTGGACTTGTACCTGGCCATCCGGCTGCTCTTCACCGTCCTGGCCCTCACCCTACTCTCCATCTTCGTGAGGCTGCGGGGAACTGAGGGGGAGCGGTCCTGGGAGCCGGTGGCTGCTGAAGCGGCCCGGGAGAGCGGCCCCAGGGACCAAGCGGCGGCGGGAGCGGGGCCGGAGGCCGCGAGGGGACGGCTGCCGGTGGAGGAGGTCGGGGTGGTCGAGGAGCGGAAGGAGGCGGCTGCCGAGCAGCGGGAGAAGGCGGCGGAGGAGCCGAGCCCCGCGGCCGAGCCCAGCCCCGCGACGGCCGAGAGCATTTCCCGGAAGCCGCCCGCCGAGCCCCAGGAGGATGCAGGAGACCACGCTGCATTTCCCGGCAAGGCAGAGGAGGAAGAGCTGGACTCAGGAAAAGAGAAGCTGGTGGTGGGAGAGCCGGCAAGCACAGCAGCTACACCAGCCCCAGTGACAAGTACAGCAGCATCGTTTGAGAGTTCTGAAGGTTTTGAATGGACCTTTGGGTATCCTTGGGACCTGCCTGCTGATTGTGATGGGGATCAGCATGTTGGCACACATACAGACTGTGTTTTACCCCACCACCATTTTGTCTGATCTCAGAAGTTAAGCAGAGTCAGGTTTGGGTCTTGTCTGGCGTTAGACAACGATATAGGGTGGCCAAGAGATTTTCCCCAAGGCTGGAGAGTCATGAGTGCAGGGTGTGTGGCACAGTATGGGCAAGTATCTAGTCCACTGGGCCCCTCCAGTGCTTTGGAAGCGTTGGAGATGGAAGGCAGCTGCATGGAGTCCCCAGCAACAAGCCGCAGAAACTGCTGAAGGGGACAGTGAATTATTTTGAGCCTGGTGGGCCCATGGCACTTCAGGCCATCAGAGCAGAGATGCAACACAGAGATGGACTCATGATCGAGGGGTGGACTTAGCAATGGACACTATTGCCCAGGTTATTCACAAGTGTGAACACTGCACACAGTCTCTCCTGCCCTGAAAGATTGTTACAAGAGATGGAACCTGACATCATGGACAGAATGGACTTGGCAGCATTATAGGGATTGGTCCATGCACTAAGAAAATGATCTTTTTCTCTTGGTCTGTATGTATATGGATGTATATATGTGGGAGAGCAATGGTGTATTGAAAATGTGGGATCTGAGCATGACGTGAATGGTATGGAATAAGGGGTGGATAATGTCCTGGGTTCAGCAGTAGCAGTCATGTTTCTCCTTCGTGGTAGCTGGTGCAGTGCTGTGTTTTGACTTCCAGCCTGGGAACAGTGCTGGTGATACCGATGTTTTCGGTTGTTGCTAAGTGATGTTTACCCTGACCAAAGACTTTGTGAGGCTCATGCTCTGGCAGGGAGGAGGGGAAGCTGTGAGGAAGCAGAGATGGGGCGCCTGACCCAGGCCAGCCAAAGAGGTATTCCATACCACAGCACGTCATGCCCAGGGTGGGGGGTAACTGGGAGTTACCCAGAAGGACACGGGCTTCCTGGTGGGACTCGTTTCTTGGCCGGTGGTATCGTATTCTCTTCCCTTGTTATTTTCCCTTATCACTGTTGTCGTTGGTAGTAGTGGTGGTGATTTGTGTTGTACATTGGTTGCTGGACTGTTCTTGTCTCAACCCGTAGGAGTTGCATTCTTTTGATCCTCCTCCCCGTTCCTCCGGGAGTGGGGAAGAGGAGAGCCCTGGGGGGGAGAGGGGGGCCTCGATTGCTGTCAGCCCGGAAGCACTCACTGGGAGCGAGTGAACAAGCTGTCTGGCTAGGGTTTAAACCACGACACTTCTCCTCCTCCCTGGCAGAGCATGAGCCTCACAAAGTCCTTGGTCAGGGTAAACATCACTTAGCAACAACCAAAAACATCGGTATCACCAACACTGTTCCCAGGCTGGAAGTCAAAACACAGCACTGCACCAGCTACCAAGAAGGAGAAAAATTGACTGCTACTGCTAAACCCAGGACACTTGGGCACAATGATCATGAAATGATGGAGTTTTCAGTTCTTGGAGATGTAAGGAGGGTAGTCAGCAGAACTGCTACCTCAGACTTCTGCAGGGAAGACTTGGCCTGTTGAGGAGACTGGTTAGCAGAGCCCCTTGGAAGGCAGTCCTGAAGGGCAAAGGACACCAGAAAGGCTGGACATCCTTCAAGAAAGAAATCCTGAAGGTACAAGAGCAGGCCATCCCCATCTGCTGAAAAATGAGCTCATCATCAAGAAGACTGGCCTAGCTAAACAGAGATCTTTGGCTGGAATTGAGGCAAAAAAGTGTTTATGACCTTTGGAAGAAGTGGCAAGCAACTCAGGAGGACTACAAGATGTTGTGAGGTTATGCATGGAGAAAATGAGAAGGCCCAAAGCCCAGATAGATAGAATTAATTTGGCTACTGCCATAAAAAGACAATTAAAAATGTTTATAGATAAATACATTCCAACAAAAGGAGGGCTAAAGAGAATCTCCATCCTTAATTGGGGGGGGGGGGTGTGAACTAAAGATAAGGAAAAGGCTGAGGTAATTAATCCATTATGTGCCTCAGTCTTCAGACGAGTTGTTTCCAGGGTACCAACCCCTGAGCTGGAAGATGGAGATGAGGAGCAGAATGAAGCTCCCATAACCCACAAAGAAATTATCAGCGACCTGCTACACCACTTTGACACACACACAAGTCTATGAGGCCAGATGGGATTCATTGAAGTGTACTGAGGGAGCTGGTGGAAGTGCTCACAGAGCCACTTTTAATAATTTTAAGCAGTTCCATTTACTAGTGCATTTATGAAAGGCAGGTCCTGCTTGACTTATCTGATGTCCTTCTATAACAAGGTGACCCACTTACTGGATGAGGGAGAGGCTGTGGACATTGTTTACTGGAGTTTAGTAAAACCTTTGAACCTTTTCCCACAGCAGCCTCCTGGAGAAACAGACTGCTCACAGCTTGAACAGGTGTATTCTTCACTAGATAAAAACCTAGCTGGATGGCAAGGCACAGAGAACTGCGGTGAATGGAATTAAATCCAGTTAGTGGCCAGTCACAAGTCCCCAGGGGTCAGTGTTAGGACAGTTCTGTTTAAAATCTTTATCAGTGATACGGATGAGTACATCAAGTGCACCGACAGTCAGTTTTCAGATGTCACAAAGTTAGCTGGAGTGTTGATCTGCTTGAGGGTAGGAAGGGTCTGCAGAGGGATCTGGACAGGCTGGATTGAAGGGCTAAGGCCAACTATACGAGGTCACAACAATCACACTTGGGTCACAACAATCCCATGCAATGCTCCAGGCTTGTGGAAGAGTGGCTGGAAAGCTGCTTGGCAGAAAAGAACCTGGGGGTGCTGATTGACAGAGCTGAACATGAGCCAGCTTGTGCCCCAGGCGGCCAAGAAGGCCAGCAGCATCCTGGCCTGTATCAGCAATAGTGCGGCCAGCAGGGCCAGGGCAGTGATCGTCCCCCCCCGTACTGGGCACTGGTGAGGTCACACCTCAAATCCTGTGTCAGTTCTGGGCCTCTCACTACAAGACAGACATGGAGGTACTGGAGTGGGTCCAGAGGAAGGCAATGGAGCTGGTGAAGGTCCTGGAGCACAAGTCTGATGAGGAACAGCTGAGAGAACTGGGGGTGTTTAGTCTGGAGAAGAGGTTCAGGGGGGACCTTATCACTCTCTATAACTGCCTGAAGGACTGTTTAGATTGGATATTGCAAAAAATTTCTTTACCAAAAGTGCTATTAAGCACTGGAACAGGCTCCCAAGGGAAGTGGTGGAGGAGTCATCTCTGGAGGTATTTAAAAGATGTGTAGATCATAGAATCAGAATTCTTTAGATTGGAAAGGACCTTTAAGATCAAGTCCAGCTGTTAACCTAGCCAAGTCCACCACTAAACCAAGTCCTTAACAGCCCATCTAAACATCTTTTAAAGATGTGACTACATGATTTAGTGGTAGACTTGGCAGGCAGTGTTAGGTTTACAGCTGATGATCCTAAAGATCTTTTTTGAGTACATGATTTTATTATTCTTTATTAATTTTGACCTTTTTTTATGAAACATTTGGTTTAGCATCTCCTTAGAAGACAAAGTTGTTAGAAGGCAGAATAGTGTTTAAAAATCTGTCTGTGGGATTTTTAGAATGGTTTTCTCTCTCGTGTCATATTTTATTTTGAATAACCTTGTCAGAAGTTAAACAGCTTGTCTTAACATTCATGTTATAATAACACAGAAATAACAATCCACCCTGCTAAACAAAGGAGGGATTAGTAAGACTGGAAGGTAGCCTAAGCATCTGAAATAGCTGATACTTTCCTGTCAGCCTATTCTTTTCTTCTCAAAGTCTTTTCCCAAGATACACAGGCAACACTGAATTTATAGACTGTTCTATGTCATTAAAAAAGCTATGCATCTATAGAACACCATAGTCATATTCTCCATCTTCAAATGCAGTCAAAGGTGTTTTTGCACTCTCGTTTGATTAAATTCAGAAATATTACCCAAAGTTAATTTTTAGTTTCCAACTACTTTAAGTTGGTTGCACAAAAATATTCACTTGAAATTTAAAGCATCATTAAAAATAACTGTATACAGAACTACATTGCACTGTGAACATGAAAGCTGATAAACTTGAGCAGCATCATGAAAAATATAAAAATGGGAGTGTCAGCTAGTGGCAAACTAATACTGTGGTGCACAGATGCATTTTCAAGTTAACGATAATCCACAAATACATAGATAAATAAAAAAATAATTAAAATATGTGCTAAGGAATAAGGACCCCAAAAATTTACCTCATGGCAATGAGAATAGTGGTCAAAAATAAATATTTGAGGACTCGTGTTCTGAAATGCTACTGATTCTTATCCTAGGATTTAATATCAGAAACTAAAGCAATCTTTCTACAAGAAAGACAAGGAAAACAGAATGCTACTTTATCTTGAGGACTATCATCACCCTCATCAGTCACTTTTATGGAAAATCTATTTCAACTTCAAAAAATATAATTTTTTCCTAAGATATTAGACCACAGTATTGTGCTAAAAGTCTTTGAGTTTTTCTTTGAAAATTCAAGGTCAGGTGAATTTCAAAATTTTATAATCCTTCCTAGAAATATAAAAAGCAACCATACATATAAAGAGCTCCACTAGGTAAATTATTTCTTTACTGAGAGATTTGTTATTGAAATTGTTAAGACTCAAATAAATAAGCCTAAAGAGAAACATTACCTTAACTGGCTGTTCTCTTAAGTCTTCCAAACTCTCATGTAACTCTGAGTAATTTCTTTATAAATGTCTACTTCTAGACCTCCAAAATTATATGCAATCTGTAAAATTATAATTACTATAGTCACATCGTGTTCTTGCCTTCAGTAAGCTGATGAAGGTCATGTAGAGTCAGTACTATTTTCAGCTCCTACTATTGAGTGGACAGTAAAGTTCTCTTTACAAAGATACAGTATTAAACAGCTTTACCTCTGTGAACCAGAATATTTGCCTGTATCTGTCTGGGATTTTAATACATCAGAAGGGCATATACACTCGCAGTAAGCTGTCTATAACAACACACTGATTCTTCAAATGTGCTCTGGACCAGAGGAAAGAACAGCCATCTATAACCCAGCAGTTGGCCAGTGATTAAGCTATTAATCCCATATTAGAGGTGGAAAAGCCAAGACACTCAGAGGGGAAACTACTTTTGCCCCAGATCACACAGCAAGACAGTGACAAAACTGAGAACAAATAACAGATAGGAGGCATCGTAGTGATTTCTGAAGCTTTCCTTCATTTCCCAGACTCTCTCACTTCTCTGTGTTAGAGTATTTCTGAGGGAAAAAAGCAAAAATCTCAACCATTTCAGGCCACAATGACTAAAAGAGAGATGTTACAACAGATCAGTAAACTACTCTTCAGACAGACTCAAACTTGGCTATCATAATGCCTAGTATAGGAGTGTTTAACTTCATTCAAACATAGTCTAATGCTCAGCTCCCATTTCCTTCCTACGCACAAATATAAAAATCTTCAGAGATTTTTATATCTCTGAACAAACTATCTACTGTAACTTTAACTAAAAACTCCTCTGAAAAGAAAAAATAAATACTGTTCTTCAAACACTCTAAGTTTAGAAAAGGAAAAGTACTTCAAAATGTCCCCACTGGCAGAAGAAGTTTTGCAGTCTGAAATACAGGAACTAAACTCATAAGCACTGAAGCAAGGGACACTGAGAGTATGAAGGACATTAATCACACAAAGACAGTTTTCATAGAAATGAAATTTTTTGGAGTTCAATTAGGCAAACAGCCAGACAGCTCTGAACTGCTGAGAGTGCCAAGCACCTTACAGAAAGACCTCACATATTACTGCACACTCCAGTTTTAAACAGGATTGTGTAAGAGGGGCACTACCTTTTAGTGCAATGGATAAATACATGGCTGAGCAGAAAAAATTCAAGAAGCAGAATCAGCAATTCAAGTGATTAGATGCTATCCTTTGTCCTGCTGTCTGTTGATATGCTGTATGACTTGGAGAAGCACTAACTTGTCAGTGCCTAAACTTTTGTATGTAAGAAATGGAGTTACTAGTGTTCCTTTATGTCGCAAGTATAACTGTTGAAATTACATGGGTAGCACTACAGCAGTCACCCCTGTTAGCAATCAACAGAGGTGAACTGGAATTTGACCTCTTATTAGAATACGTATTTTACCAAAACAATTTTCTTAATATTCCATGTCATAAGTCATGCCCTGAAATTTGAGAATCGGTGAATCACAATTCACACCCAGGTCCAAAGTCATCAGTGTACATTTCCACTTGCAGGTAACAATGTGTTTTATATTAATCAGAAGACACACTTTCACTGCTATGTAATCCCCACATCCTTAACTACTGTCATCACAGGCAATTTACTTAAATAAAAGAAATCTTGAACTCAACAGCCTCTTTCATAGATGGACACCTACCCTATGCTGTCTCATCTAAAATGCACAGTAAAGTCACATGATCGTTAAAACACTGATGCAAAACAGTATCAGATTAGCTAAAGGGGTTATTCACTCTTGTTTTGGCAACCTAGAAACATTAAATCATTTTGTATTCTGAATGCAAATTCCCTACCTCACCTCTAGTCCACATCCAAAGGGCTGCCAGTGTGAAAAGATTTGTTAAGGATTTTGCTTACCTGACATTATTAAAAAATTACTGAATATGTCATTTGGACTAAGTGTATTGCCAAAGCCGACTCCTTCCTTCTCCCATGCTTATGATAAAAGTAGGTTTCTGAAAGACATGAAAAGAAAAAAAATATCTATTTCCAGCTTTGAAGAGGAGATCCATTACTGAGGACTTGTATGTTTGGGTTGGTTGATTTGCTTTTTGCTTGTTTGGTTTTCTGTGGATTTGTTTTTTCGGTTTTGGTGTGGTTTTTTTTGGGGGGTGGGGGGATTGGATTTTGGTTTTGGGTTGTTGTTTTTTTTTTTTAATTAACAGGAAAGAAATGTCAAGATCATATTTGAATACTTGCCAGAATCATCTCTAAGGCTCTTTGTGCAGAAATACTAACAAAAGCATAAAGGCTGTTTGGAGAATATTTTTGCTGAGTTTTGTTTTTACAGGTCAAGCTTGATCTATTTGAGATTTTCTGGAAAAATCTTTTATTTTCTGAACTGCTGTATCCTCTTCAGTTTAATTTTACAGAACTCAGTAGTTCTTAATTAATTCTTAACTTGAAAAATATTTATGCTTCAAAAGATTTAGTAACAACTAAGCTAAGATAGGAATATATGAATAAAGAACAAAAACTACTTCTATTTGAGGGACAGGAAAAAGAAAATAAGATATTATAAACACACTTCTATATTTTCAGTAACATCACAAGAAAGTCTGGATCTGATTCCAACTAATAACTTTAAATCATTCAGTCTTGGATCTACTTCTCTATTTGAACTCACGATGACCCTGAAATGACACTTCATGGGATTTCTTGGAGTAGGTGCTGCAAACCAGACATCTCCATTATCATGACATATAAAGAACATCTCACTGGACTTGCCTAGATAATGCAGTGGTTCTACAAAACAGAGTAACTAGCGATTCATTGTGCACATTTCATAGTCTGTCATGTGACTTGTGTGTAAAGTAAGCCAAGGAACAATACGTCTCTTGAGAAATGTAAATTAAAAAGTCTACCTTCAAAACCTCCTCCTTTATCTATCTATTTCCATCTCAGCTAACAGATGATAGCTTAGAAAATTCAGTGTGCTTGAATTCACCTATGTTATATTTCTCTGAAACTCATATCATAGAATATACCCGCAGCCATAAAAACTGATTTGTGCTAAAATTCCCTTTTGGCTTGATGTTCCACATTGTGAAAGACAAGAAGGACCCCCTAAAGAGACTTGACAGACAGCTCTAATTTGGTTACATTATCCCCTCTAGCAAGTGAACTGTCAAGGTAGGGCAACAAAACTGAAGTATGTCTGCTATAATGAAGACCTGACTCATCATTTACGTTTGCCCTTTCACACACAGTGTTTTGTTCCCATAAATATAAATGGATACAGGTGACAGAAGCCCTTCATCCCCCGTGTTCTTGAAAAAGTAATATGAGTCAGTAGCTTGTCTTGATGTTTTCTTCAACATGCCCTTGAAATTGAATATTAGTAAGTAGATAACCAACAGGGTCACCAGGGAGAACAAAATGGGAATTTTCTAACATACAAGAAAATAGGATAGTTTAAACATACGGATTTCTCATCCTAAAATGTAAAAAACTCAAATACAGCAAAGAAAAAAAGGATCTGAATGTCTAAATGTCTGATTATTTCTAATTGTTTATCTATTTTTATAACGGCAAAATACACAAGTCATAGTGTTAATCTTGTTGAACTAATTACTGTAGTTAATTAGGAAAATGGGTAGAATTATTTCTACTTTCCTTGTTTAGAAATTCATTGAATGGATCACTATAGGTGACTTTCAGGTAATGTTGTACAAAAAAATTATCCAGTAAGTAAGCCAAATTATATTGGTAGCTGTATTTGTTTTCCTGTGCATATGAAAGGCCAGAGTTTTTTTTACATTTGCACTACACATAAATGTCTAGAAGTAAAAGCTGAAGTTATAGAATAAGTTCTTTTCCCGTTGATGAGCCATTCTCTCTGTTAAGCAAAAGCCACAATCACCGCTTGAGTCTCACTGCCCCAGAAGAGGTTTGCTTGAGTAAAATTCAGTAAATGGAGTAAAAAATGAAGCAAAATGTCAAGATGTTCACTTTATATCTCAAACTCTTTAATAATAAATAATTCCTCAGAAGAAAATTGTACTTTGGACTAAATGTCCAGCAAAACATTTAAAAATATTTACTGTAATATTTTTTTAAGATTTAAGTGAACTTTTTCAATAGTAAACAATAGTTAACATGATACTTATGGACAAAGTTTACTGCCTCTACTAAATAAGAAAAAAAGGTATAGTAAATAGTACACAATATCTGAATACAGTCAGTTTGAGACGTTACCAAGTAAGGCTGAATGCTCTTTAAAGAAGAATCAATATTGGAGTTTAATTCCTGTGAGCTGCTTTTCACAAATAAATTGTGATGTCATCAAGTTATAGTACCTGGTCTAAAGATCACACATCACTTACAAGACAAAATCTGATCAAATATTATTCTGCCTTTTCCCTGAAAGAATTAAAAAATGCTCAGCTTTAGTGCAGTAAAGAAATATTCTATTCACTCAACAAATACACCTGCTTTTTTATAGACTTTTCCTTAATCATTGTTTAGCAGTAGCTGAAACTCTAGACACAGTGAAGGTGCTTACCAGGCAGATATTTCTGGTGTGATTCTTAAAAATCACCAATTTTATTCAGCAGTCAAATAATCCTAATAAATAATGTGGTACTCAGCAACCTTGGCCACTTAAAAAAAAAACTATGTATTCTAAACAACATGCAGTATTTTTATATTGAAACAAAATTCCTTAGAAGTTATGTTTCAATATTTTCTCTATCAGAAAGTTGACTTGACTCTAAGATGAAATACAAATATCCATTTGTTCCTATTTTCCAGAGAGATTCTCTCTCACATGCAAAGGTACAATCTTATTGTTGTCCAAAAATATTTTTGATTATGTCTTTGTTTATTTTTGAGGAGAACCAGTAATTTTTTGGCATCCTTCTTTCCTTCTTCTGTTCTGTAGTTAACACCAGTATTACAGTGTCTCATTATTCCTAGTCATAGAACAGCTATCTTTTATTTCACAGTCCTGAGTCAACAGAAAACTACAGCCATACCTTGATATTATAGCCCACTGACAGATTATTTTCAACAAAAGTAAGCTGCTGAAGCAGATGCAGGAGCATAAGTTACAATCCATCAAACGCCACTTTTGCTGCCTACTGAATTTTTGTGACAGTTGTAGTTTAGCTGAATGCAAGAAAGAAGCCAACTCCCTGTCTTCCTTTTTGGAACACAAATGAAGAAGGATTCTTCATGCTTTCACTCGAATTTGTCCCAGAAGAAAAGGTAAAAATATTCCAATCAGCACGTTGACTGAATGTTGAAAAAGATTAAACTTGCAGAGTCTGATTGCATCCTTTGATACAGAGAAGCATTTGAGATCACATTTTACAAAGCACACTCAAAATTTATTCAGATTGACTTAGGAACTTCTGTGCGGAATAAAATTTAGCAGATGGAAACAGAAAAAAAGGATTACGTGTGCAATTGGGCCTAGAAAGGAGGATTAGGACTTGAAGAATTATTTTTTTAAAATACACAATTGCCACTGATAGGCCAAAACTCATATATATTTATCAATATAAATAAAGAGGTGTAGAGAGTTTCTCTCAATATTAAGCTTATTTTGAAAAAGAGACAGAGGAAATCTATATATCACATCAGTCAGTGGGAGTTATACTTTTCCTGTTATCTTTGAAATATTTGGAGTTATCCACTAGCCAGTTAAATTGCCTATTAGTTACTGCTGTTTTTCACTCTCAGAATGTTGCAGAGGACATGCAAGTTTTTCCTTGTGCTTTCCAACCTTCTCGTTCCAATTTTAGGATTATTATTGGCTCATGATAATTTCAAGATATCTCCACTGAAATTAAAGAAAAGGCCATTAAAAAAGAAAATCATTCCAAGGCTACATAGAAGTCTGATAGAACACATGACTGGGCAAACAAAAAGGCATGACCACTGATTACTATTTGTCTAATTAGAAGAGATCAAAGTTACTTGCATATATTCCTTTCTAAATCAGTAATACAGTGGTAAAAGTTGTGCATAGCCATAGTGTGATTCCTTTAGCATGACCATTCAAGAAATACTACAACCTGTGTATTTATTTTGCTTGTAAGACAGAAAAAAGATTTCCTATCTTACAAGAACAGCTTTTATATTTGGTTGGCTTTTGGGTTCTTTTTTTAATTCATTACAAAGTTATTGGAGTTTATGTCATTTAAATTTCAACACTTTGATTGGCTAAATACCTTGACAGATCACATTCTCTAATACTCCTAGTTCATCTTTCAATACATTTAATTTGGGAAGTAAAGGAAAACTTTCCTTCACTTTAGAAACTGGAATAACATGACCCACTTGTCTATTTTGCAAAGTTTCATCTGACCAACCTATTGATCTTCATTTATGAATCCAATCTTCTTTTTAAAAACAAACTCAAATGTTGCACAGAGTGATTTAGAAACAGTCTTGTTAGCAGGTTTGTACACACTTTACCTCACAGAACAAAAGCTGAGTCCCCAGAAGCAGTGTCTGATTGGAAATTTCAGCAAATGTATTTTTCTTGTTCAGAACTTTGTCTTCTAATCTGAAGATTAAAAATATTGTTGGACAGGATTCATGAGTCAGAGGATCCCTAGAGAAGTAGTACAGCCTGAAGGTGACAGGTTTCTTATACCTGGAAAAGTAAGGGTCATGGCACTTGTCTAAGAGCCTGGGGTTCGTCCTTTCTGTGTCTGTCCTCTTTCTAAATTAAGAGGTCAGAAATCATTGTTCTTGATCATCTGTCAGCATCAATGCAGTGACTTTGACTCACCAATTCAGATAGAAATAAAAGCAGACTGACATCAAAAGAGAAGATAAACTCATAGAAGAAATAGAGACATACACACACACAAAATTAACAATGCTTAGTTATCATTAAAGATGAGAACATTTCCTGTTGAAACAGTTCCTTCAGCCTGGAACACCTTCGCAAATATTATTATAGCTTACATTACCAAGCTGTCTGGGCTGAAAAATTCACTATTACATTTTTTCTTTGATTTGCTTCCCCTCACTCCTGTAAGCCAGTCAAACAGAAGATTCTTTTAAAAAAGTAGCTCTCAAGATTTCAGTTGTAGGTAAAAGAAAGACATTTTTCTACCATATTTCCTTTTCCATTCCCCACATCTCCTGCCTCTACTTGTGCTGCCTTCTTCTAATCTATGCCTGTTACAAAAGATCAAGTTTTTGGATGTGCTCATAAAATTAATTAATGGGATCTAATAACATTTTTCTTTTTCTAGAACTACAGATTTTATTACTTTTATGTCTGATTGGATACTGTAAAATCTGTGTATACATAAAATAATATTTTTATTGTCCTCCAAAATACTTTAAATAGTTGGATACATAATTCATACCTGAAAATTCATGCAGAAAACCACTACTGTCATGCTGAAAATTCTGTTATCTACTTCACTTCTTCCTCATCAGTGTTTATCAAGTATTTTTACATTATAAAGTTCACCAAATAACTGACCCGAGATTGAATAGACATAGGAAGGCAGTGTTATTTAGCTAGAAGGAGCAAGAAAGAAGATACAGATACTACAAATCTAAATATCTCAAATTTCGAAAAGCTACTCATATCTGTTTGTCACCACCAACAGTAATCAGGTAAAGGACATTGCACTGTGTTTTTATCATACTTCTGATTCAGGAACTTCATCCCATATTATGCATGCATTTCTGTGGTTTTGGTGTTTTTGTCAATATTACACCTCTTTCCTGAAATACAGTCATGATTTCATATCTTTTCCTGACCTTTGGTATTTTTAACAGTACCTTTACTTTCTTGCTGATTAAAATTCAAAGTGTAACAGCTTGTCTAGCTTAGTAAAGAAAGCATTAATGAGGGAAAAATGCTAGTTTCTGCTATGACTCACCAATTATCCCCTACCATGGAAAAAGGCTCAGAGAAGATGACGAGGCATGATGTGCCCATGAAGCTCAGAAAATAATGCATGGTGTGGCTGACCACAGCTGTTGCTCCAAACCTGACTTTATCTCAACACAAAAAGGACAAGAAGGTGGCATTTTTATTTTTTTTTCAGGCAAATAGCTGTGTCAGTTGCTTCCATCTGTATTGTGCTAAAAGGGTATTAAACATTACACCCTCCACAGTTAACAGTTTTCTGAAAGAACCTGCTCAGAGGGAACTGTACTCTGACATCTGCATACACCATATTGCCTAAAACACATCACAAACGAATTACCATCATACTGCTGTGGGGTTTTTGCTCATTTAAGTTTTGTTCTTCTGTTGTTTTCAGTCTGTCTCTCAGTTTTGTGGGAATGGAAAAGCTAACATTGTCAAACTGTCAAATGACAGCAGAATCCAACCTGAAAGGCTTTTTGTGGCTTTTTACTTCTGCCAGGTTGAAGCAGTCACACAAACATGGATTTATTTTTTTTTTCTGAAAGCAAAATGGGACAAAAAGTAATCAGCTTCCTTTCCCCTCCTCTCCCAACCTTGCATACTCCACGCCTATTTTGATAGAGACTTTTGAAAGGGCTTTTAAAATATATTAATAGCAAGAGGAGGTCTAAGAAAAATATTGGACCTATAATTCATTTTTAAAATAAAGTTTATCATTTATTCTCACCTAGCTCTCACTGCACAGGTCAACTAATATTGTGCTCAGCTCACATTAGACCTGTATCTTGGGACTATCTTGTTCCAAGTCTGCTAGATCTTTCCTGCAAGTTACAAATATTGAAGAAGAGGTGTTAAACACTATATACAATTGAATTTCCATGATTCTGAAGTACACAGATACCTAAGCATAAACATTAAATGAGTTTGAAGTGAGAATTTGTCATCTCTCATCCAAAACCACAATCTAGGACCATACTGTTACCTTGACATTAAAAGTAGTTTATTTCTTCTCTATATTTCTTTAAAAAAACACACCAAAAAACTATCATATGACATTGATTTTTAAAGCTGACCTGGCCAGTGGGGCAGCAGATGACAACATTAGTGAAAGTCCAGACAAAAATTTTACAAAACAGCCAAGTAGAAAGACCCACAGCAACACTCACCATTCAGTTGTCATCAGATTAACACCAATTTAGAAAGTTTATGGCAAAATTATATCTTCATCTCACAAAAAAAGACAATTTAGAAATTCATTTTTAGGATCCTTTCAATTTTACACTTTCAGTCTGAATTAAAATTGTAGGTTTCAAAGCCTGCCTGGGTAGAACTGCTTTTCATTTAAAAATACCTTGTTTCATTTTCTACTTCTAGTAATTAATTCACAGTTCCCTGTGCTTTGAACATGCAAAACATCATGTAATTCTACATAACCTGAAAAATCAGGTGTTACTTTTCTTGCAAAAAACAACTTAAATTACTGGATGGTTCTCGTCTTCAGCTCTTTGCCTCTCCCCCTGATCTCAAAAAATAAATAATATTTTCCTCTGACAGCAGTGAAAGCAACCTAATCAAAACATAACCCCAAATAAAAGTCTATCTCAATATAATCTAATTTTATAAATGGGTATGGAAAAAATGTGAAATAGAGAAAGCAACAAATATATTGACTAGTGATAGGGTTAATGTTAGATAATGCTCAGGTTTTGTTTAGCTATCTGTCTCAATCCCTTCATTAATCAAGCACAAATGAAGGCTACATGTCCAGCCACTGAGATAAAGAAAAGCTTTCTAAAATCAAAAAAATCCCAAGCTTTCATAGTTGCTAGTAACATTCCCTTAAGAATAATCGTACAGTGACAAATCTGAATTTTTCAACCTTTAACATTTTGGTAATCACAGGTCAAAATGTTCATCCTAATTTTTCAGACATAGTCAACATTAAATAACTTCACACACATTGTTCATTCAAAGACCTCAGAGTGCCTGTCAGTCCTGGCTGCAATACACTACTTGGAAAGATATGCTCTAAACAGCCTGTCAGGAGGGTAAATCTTCCTGAGAAGGAAGTCATGGTAACGGTAAAATAATACTCCTTACAGATTCCAGAAGCGGACATGCAAGTCACCATGTTATTTGCTGTCTGATTGCTGAAATTTTTACTTAAAGACATTTTGGATGCCAATTTTAATTCAGTGTTTCCACAGGAAGCTGTTTGTTCCTCCTACTTACTACATTTCTGGGTTGAGTTTCTGTGGCTGTTTGGTGCTTGTTTGCTTTTCCTTCAATTCAGCAGCTGTCAAAACCTTGTGGAACACTTCATGTCAAAGAAGTCAGCAAGGAAAATAGCAGCAACAATCATTTAAATTGTTTTCAGTTCCTACAATGTTCTTTTCTCTCCAATCTGCCATCAACAAAACACCAAAGTTATTAAATGCCTCCCATAAATATGACTGTTTTGTAAATATCAGATGACAGATGTTTATAAATTGTTATTAAATGAATGTAGATTTTAGCATTTCTTTTGCAGCCAGTACTATATCAGTGGCCTTCACAGTATCACAGTATGCTAGAGATTGGAAGGGACCTCAAAAGATCATCTAGTCCAATCCCCCTGCCGGAGCAGGAACACCTAGATAATGTTACACAGGAATGTGTCCAGGCGGGTTTTGAATGTCTCCAGGGAAGGAGACTCCACAACCTCCGTGGGCAGCCTGTAATGGAGTATGTAGTTAAAACAACTAAAAGATGTATGTATCCATCAAGATTAAAAATACTGAAGTGCTTTTTACCTAATGATTTATTGCTGCTTCAGAGACATTCTGACAGACATATGGTGTTTCTTTTAAGGAATTATTACAAGATTAATCGTAAAAATTTGAAATTAATACAGTGATGCTGCACACAAACTCATTTTCTTTAAGCACCAGTTATCACTTGATATCATAAATCGTAAAGTAATATGGTCTAAAATGAAATTTTTAATTTTAATATTCAGAAATGGCAGGAAAGCCATTGTCACATATATATTCTTTAGAAACATGTTTATAGAGTATTCACATTCCTGTAGATCAAGAAACAGTAGTACAAGATGCACACTGGAAATTATTACCTATAAAATATTTCTATCCTGTAAAATATTTCTACCATTTTTAAACCCACCAAAGCATGTATTTCTGCTTAACTGTGATTTCTCTGGGTAGTCTGACAAGAAATTATTTAAAAACATACGTCCATGGATGCTGTTTAGCATCAAACTTTGCGAAGATGAATGTTCAGAGGCAATGGTTATTAAAAGAATCCAGCAAAACCGACTACAGTTTTGTTCTTTACATGCCAGAGCAGAATCTAACACAGGCAGAATATGCAAGATAACACATTGCACAACAGAAATATGATGTGCTTAGACATATTTAGGAAGCTTACATAATTGGTAGCCAGATAAATAATTCCTGCATTTTCAGATACTGCTTTTCTCTTTACATTTGAATGCAGAACTTATCCTGATTCATGTTTTACATACTCCTACTAAAACTATGTAAAAAAAGAGTTTTGTATGTACTTCTGAACAGACACCACCTCTTCTTAACTTTTATATAATTACAACTTCAGGCTATTTATAGAAGATTAGTTGAGTTTGTACTTACCTCTTGGTTTTTAAATTATTAAAATTGTTTTCTTGGAATTAAAAGATCTTCAGAAGCCATACAGTAGATGTTGTGAGAGAAAGCAATCCTACACACTGCCCTTACAGGAAAATGAATGCAAACATAATGTAAGCAGCTCTCCACCCAGAATGTCATTCTGTATGAAACAATAACCTTGTAACTTCTTGTAAATTTGTATCATGAAGCCATCGGCTAAGTTGCCATCAATTCAAATCTCATTAGGGATTCTGAACCTTCCTATAACAGTTTCACATTTGACATATTCTTTAAACACTATGTTTGGTCAGGTCATTCTTTCTTTCCGCAAATCCACAGCTCATCCTTCCTTGAAACAAACTTCATTTCCTTTTAAGTATAGGATGGAAAATTAAATGGTGGTACTAAATAGAAGATTGTTCTGGAATAAGTTCACTCTTTGCCAGGATTCTGAATGACATACTTTATTTAACTTTGGCTTTTTTTTGACACTGAAAAAAAATTAAGCAGTAAAAAATACCCTATATTTTTAAACACCATCAGAGAATAAAAGAAAGCTTTGGACAAATAAGCATAAAGTTTTGCTACCTGTTTGAATATCTCTTCCTGCAATGAATTTAACTCAGCCATGACACAAGAGCTGTGGCTATGAAAGAAATATATAAAATTGGTAGAAGTTTTTTTGATAACCATAACTTGCAGTCAAGATGGTGTTTAATAGAGGTGATTCAGGAAATTTATACTCTGTCCCCTCAAAGGAAAGGTGTTAATACAGTTATCTCTTGGAAGAAACTATTAATGTAACATATATAAAGACAATTCAAGTATTGGGTGTACCACAAAATAATGGCATTCGTTTTTTAGAAATTTCCCTCTATATAAAAAGGTCATTAAACATATCTCTTGTAAGTGTGACTATTATAAACACTATTAGCTGTTATTTTGTTTTTAGAGTGTTTTGTTTAGGAACTGGGAGGGACTTTTTTTCTCCTGGATGCATCTGAATTAAATAAAAAACTTAACTGGGACTGAACAATGCAACTACATCTGTAATTTCATTATATTAGCAAAATAGTCACATCAGTGTAAACGTATTTAAAGGATCTAACTGTAACAACAATGTTAAACGGAAAAATTTTGTTCAGCAGGATGTTCAACTGTTTTGACAAAATAGCTAGTGAAATCAATATTATCAAACTTGGGATACACATATTTATCATATCATTTATAATTAAAAAGAACAGACATTCTTAGTGATGAAGATACTTTGAATGAACTAATTAGTGGCCTTAGATGCAAACAGTGTTTTAACAAGAAAGAAGAATCTCTGGAATGACGCTCCAAGGTCTATCTGTATTTTGGATAGAACAAAGTCAACAGTTGTCTATTGTTTCCTACTTGGAAGATGTAAAGTTTGGGAGGAGGAACGGATGATGAGAATAATTTATAAATCTATGAATTATTGAAAGTACTTTATACTTTAAAAAATACTTATCTGACACAATATAGGTAGATATTTGTCCTGGGTTCAGCAGTAGCGGTTATTTTTTCTCCTTTCCCTTTCATCCTTTTCTCCTAGAAAGGAGGGGAGTGACAGAGAGACTGGGTGGCTGACTGAGCCACAATGATATTTTAACCATAGATTTCAGCCAAGGAATGCTGTGTGGGTGTATCATGGTTTAAGCCCAGCCAGTAACTCAGAACCATGCAGCCGCTCACTCACTCCCCACTCCTTCCTCCCCCCACTCCCAGAGGGATGTGGAAGAGAATGGAAAGAATGTAACTCCCACAGGTTGAGATAAGAACAGTCCAGTAACTAAGGTATAATACAAAATCACTACTGCTACCACCAATAATAACAATGATAAGAGAAATAACAAGGGAAGAGAATATAACTGCTCACCACCCGCTGACCGATACCCAGCCAGACCTGAGCAGCGATCTAGCCCTTCCAGGTAACTGCCCCCACTTTATATACCGGGCATGAGGTGCTGTAGTATGGAATACCTCTTTGGCTAGGTTGGGTCAGGTGTCCTGTCTCTGCTTCCTCATGGCTTCCTCTCCTCCCTGGCAAAGCATGAGACTCAAAAAGTCCTTGGTCAGAATAAGCATTACTTAGCAACAACTAAAAATATCAGTGTTATTGGCATTGCTCTCAGGCTGAGAGTCAAAAACACAGCACTGCACCAGCTACTAAGAAGGAGAAAAAAATGGCTGCTACTGCTGAACCCAGGACAGGTTGTATTAAAAGTATTGGTTTTCAGGTATTTAAGACTTATTAAAAAAAAAAAGGAAAAGAAGCATAGAAATTTTAACAGAGATCAAGCAAAACACGTGAATTTTGAATTACATGCACAGCTTTTCCTCTCGGTGATTTTTTTTCTTTTTTCATACCATCTAAGACACAATTTCTGGCCATTTTGCTTTGATAACAATACCTAGAAGCTGGATATTTAGTTTTTGCAACTGCTCTTAAAGTAGGTGTAGTTTGAAAAACATTCAAGTAAATAATGAAAGAAACCCTTTTTGTCATTTTAGCTACCTCAGCTACCACTCATATCAGAAAAAAAAAACGAACCAAAAAACAAACAACATTTGTGCTATTTAAGGTAGCTGCAGGCTGTCAATTAGGAGATTGATATAGCTGCATTCAAATTGCTTTTGTCCCCTAGCTGTCCACACTTAAGCAGAGAAATGACGGACAAGCCTTATTTTAGTATTGCTAAGAATTTGCAATTACATACAGAAAAAAAAACAACAAAAATACAAACGAAAACATACTAATAAAAATCAACTGATTCTGTTGTTCTGCAACTAATTAAAATTAGCAAACAGTTAATCAGTTAATTAAGAGAGTGTTGGGGTTTTCCTAGGTACTGTATTCCAGGAAAAAGGCAGATGACAAAACTCTGGGCCAGCCCCACTTACTGCTAGAATATTGTTTGATTTATGTTGTGTTTTCACACAGTTTCAAGCACACATCTACAGCTAATTTTCACCTACTTGCCCACATATAACTTAAAAACCTATAAAGTCCTTTTAAAGTACTTGAGGTGGTTGGCACAGGGTTAGGTGATTAATGGCATGTTTAAGGACCAAGTGCTACACAAGAGTAAACCAGGGGGGAACTACATAAAGTCTGTTTATAAATAGGGAAGTGTTCACAGGAAAAGCAGATATAGAATTTGTCTGCTATGTACTTGGAGTACACAAATCTAAGGCTTGTCTTTTCCAATTGTGAGAGCACTCTGACATGTTCTGGGACAGTAGCAGTCTTTGAAAACCTGGGTCAAGATTACTGGAAACTAAACATTGCCAGTTTAAAGACTATGGCACTGTTTACATCTCAGGTTCTGACCCATGGACCGTAATACAATATACAGTATAAAATGTGAACCGCAGGCTTGGGTCAGTGGTGGATTATCTTTCATAGCTAAATAACTGGCTGCTGACCTATTCGATTGCATCTGCTGAAAGGACATTTCTTGCTGCCTTCTCCTTCCCTCCATCATATATTCTCTGATGATTACCAGAACTTTAGCTGAACTAATTCAGTATGCTGACCCAATGTAAAAATATTGACTTCTTGAAAAAATATTGACTTCTTGAAAAAATATTGACAAGCTTATATGGCACATCAAGCAGTTCAAAAAGCACCACAGATGTGAAAGCAGAATGAAACCTTAGAGGAGAAAAAGAAGAGGAAGCAAGTCACCTTTCAGTTTAGCAGTACCATAAAATAATATCCTCAATATCATGCACCCCTTCCTGCAAAAGATTACAGACTCATTTAAAATCACATGTCACTGAACCATTTTATGAGTTCATTATCATTTCTGTTTTCTGGGGTTTAACATAGTCCTGCGAGCTGGAAACTTGAGTAGAGTCACTTCCTACACTAATGGTCATCAATGCTACAGCAAAAATAATAAAAAGAATTCAAAACAAAGACAGGAAATAGCACTATCATTCATTTTCATCAAGTAATACACTGGTAGTGAAGGAAATGTGAACAGTAAGATACTTCTCGGAAAGAGCCTTATTTGAGTACTGTCATAATAACACATTCATAAAGAGTTACTAATATATGCAGGTTTTCAGGTGCAAACCACATGTGGGAGGATATGCAAGAGAAAGACTGTGACTATATAAAATGCAATATCTAACAGCAGTTCAGGCATTGCAGTGCCAAGAGTCACCTTTGACACTGGCATTGCAGACAGACTTTGCCCTTTTGGACTCCAAGCTGTCCAGTTGGTATTCTCCATAAGGAATAAATCACATTTTGGAAACTAGCTGCAGACAATAATAAGACTGAATTAAAAAATTATGTTTTATCACAGCCGATGCAATATTCCATAATAACTGATCTAAGTCAAGCTTCATTATTAAAGGCTTCATATAAGATTCCCTCAGGAATTACTGCATTTCATGTTTCCTGAAGCTGATGGCATTTCAGCAGCTAAGCTTCAAAGGACTGCTATTAACAGATGATGTCAAGCGTAAATGTTCAGTGGTTGTTAGTTTCTTATACCTGCCAAACACTTGCCCAGGAAGCCCATTACAAAGATTATGGGATTTTCTCAAGCTCCGTAAGCAGTTCAGGACAAAAGTATGTGTTTGTTTAACAAACCCTGACCACCAATATATATTAGCAAAAATCTAAATAAAACAACAGAAAAGCAATTTTGTTAGAGGGCTAGCGATTCAATTTTTTTTTCTTCTCAAAGCAAATTAAATGGAAAGTAATAATTTGGGAGTTATGTTTGAACATTGATTTTGTCAGATAACACATCAAAAGAGTTGCTTGATTTTGTACCAGGTACTTTATCTACAGTTTGCCTGCATGTTTGACCTTCTCCCTATACACAAATATTTCTCTGAGCAATCTGGTTTCAGACATAAATAAAGACTTTAGGTAGGGCAGACAAATGGTTCCTTGGTAAATGGTGTTATACATACACTTAAAATTATGCTTATGCATGTGTGTTGTCACTAATTGTGAATAATCCCACCACTAAATGTCAATTAATCCCTCATTAATTGTGAATAATCCCACCACTAAATGTCAGTTTAGCTTTCAAACAAGAATCCTTCTCTCTCATATGGTTAATATATTTACTAGCATCATCTAGGAAAACATTCCAGAAAAACAGTGTCTAAGAAAATGCAGCTCCCCAAAATAAGAAGTTACAAGCATAGGTTTCCTGATAAAACAAAAAGTCACATGATAATCATAAGATACTATAAAACAGCAAATAGCTTTTTGATATAGTGGAATAGCCTGAATAAAATCACTTAATCAAAATTCACAAGTTGAGTAGAAACACAAAATCAGTATCTCCAACTGTGTGTTGATATGATAAAAGTAATTAAACTATGGACTGTTCTTTTAATTTCCAAGAGTTTTATCATGTTTAGATAACACCACGTCACTGTGTTGCACAGGGAAAATTAAATGGCACAACTTTCCAATGACACTACTCTGTATTTCACAGCCTTGTCACAAAGAAGCTATTACATTCTACAGAAGGTAACCTTCAGTATTCTTAGATACTGAAAATGCCTGCACTGTCGGTCAAACAAGTGTTTGTCCAGGAGGTGTCAGAGTTATTAGGGCAGAATGGGAGGTGACTCTGTTTCAACGAGCTTACACTTTGATATGATGTGAAAGGCAAGATTGTATCCTCACAGCACCCTTAAGAAATATTTTGTACTAAAATACAGAGACTAGAACTTATCCTGCAATAATTCCAGTCAAAATTGCAAAAACAAAAAACAGTTTTTGAAGCCTCCTCATGGAACTCCAAGAGTATTTTCAGCTTTAATAAAATGATCCAGAGTAGCATTTAAATGTTTCCAAAATGATCCAAAATTCTGGACAGAATGGGAGAATGAAAGATGCAGAACCTGTAAGAAAGTAAACACTATATGACAACAACTGTACAGTACTTTCTCCACAGAAGTTGGTAAATCATGGAGAAGCAGAAAAAGCCCTAAAAGCTGTCTCAGCCAATATCAGCCATCAAAGCAGCTAATGGTTTTGCAGTAACAGGATGAACTATCACCAGACTACGAAACAACAAATATGATCCAAGTCACTAAACAAAAAAATTAAATGAAAATACATTCTGTGTTAATGAAGAACTTTCCAAGCTTTTCATATACCAGCTTTGCACATCTGCTGTGTTTTCTACCAAACTAACTGACCCAAAATGTTAATTTACAAAGTCTTATTCAAGAATTCTCTGATTGTTAAGTAGAGAACACAATACATGCATACTTAAATAATATCTTGCAAAAAACTTTACTAAAAAAAAACTTTATTTTCTGATGTGTAATACCAAAAATTCTAGCAATTATGACTATAGTTCATTGAAGTTATACATATAGATATAGAACTGAAGTTCATTGAAGTTATACATATAGATATATCTATATAGAGAGATATATATCTATATATATACATAATTAGCTACCTTAGCAAAAAACGATTTTATGTTCTTACAAGTACTTTCTGCCTTCTTCACCTGTGATGCCAAGATAAAGGGGGTGACTGGTACCCGGCAGATACTCTAACAGAGTAAAAATAAAACTCACTTAAGATCCCTATATAACAAGATATAGATAAAATGAGGATTTCTGCAAAGACCAAATTACAGTTATCTTTTCAGCCAATTTGTCAGCTACATATATTAGAGCTGGCATAATTTTCCAGGATATACTCCAAAAGAATTCAGGAGTTAAATGCATTTGATACCCCACTATACTTCAAACAATATGCCAGATTTTAGAAGAAAGTTTTAAATGCAAGGATAGGAAATACTTTTCCACTGAAAAAGAAGAATCTTAGCAAATGATAAATCTTGCAGATTTCAGGAAGCTGTACCCCACACATCATCTGTGAAATGTCTCAGACATTGAGGTTATACACAAAAAAAAATAGATTCCCTTTTTAACACTTGTCTTTTTAAATTTCCAAATAAAAATATGATTTAACAGCACAGAACAGTCCAATGGGCCCAAGAGCTGTATCTGAGTTTATTTTTTTTACTGCTTATGGAATCTTGTCAGAATTCAATGAGATAAAGATTTGTGATTTGACATCAAGTAAATATATATATTATCAACTCCAAAACATTGTCCACATCCATAACCCACACTCATAGGTAATGTAAGCATCTCAGCAGTTTGCATGACCACA
This sequence comes from Pezoporus wallicus, assembly GCF_028554395.1. Classification (NCBI taxonomy): domain Eukaryota; kingdom Metazoa; phylum Chordata; class Aves; order Psittaciformes; family Psittacidae; genus Pezoporus; species Pezoporus wallicus. The sequence continues at coordinate 157,104 of NW_026635926.1, read as the reverse complement.
TTTTCTCCTCTTTGAATGATGTCTTATTACTGAATGAGAAGTCTCTTTGACAATGATGAGCTGAGGTGAGTATTAATATGGTATAGTAGATATTGATACTGACCTGCACCTTTTTTAACCCTCAGAATCATAAAATGCTTGTGTTGGAAAGGGACATCTTGGAGATCATCTTGTCCAATCCTCGTGCTCAAGCAGAGCCACATAAAGCTAGTTGCCCAGGATAGCATCTACACGGGTTTTTAACGACTTCATGGATGAAGACTCCACAATTGCCCTGAGCAACCTGTCCCAGTGTTCAATCACTCTCACAGTGAAAGTGTCTTTGTGTTCAGATGGAAGCACCTATGTTTCAATTTGTGCCCATTGCCCCTGAGCTCTGCTGAGCCTTCTCCAGTTTGAACAGTCCCACCTCTCTCAGCCTTTCCTCATATGTGAGGTGCCCCCCAGTTCCTTAACAATCCTTGCAGCTTTTCACTGGACTCTCTCCAGTATGTCCATGTCTCTGTTGAACTGGGGAGCCTAGCACTGGAAGCTGTGCTCCAAGTGTGTCCTCACCGACCAATAAAGGAAAAGGAACACCTCCCTCAGCTTGCAGGCAATACTTTCTAGTGCAGCCAAGTATACCCTTAGCCACCTTTGTAGCAAGGGCACTTTGCGGTTCATCTTCAGTCTGGTGTCCATCAGGGCCCCCATGTCCTTTTCTGCCAAGCTTCTTTCCAGCTGGATTTCTCCCCAGCATATGTTGCTGCATGAATTCTACCACATTTATTGAATTAACCCATGCAGGGAAAGAAAAAAAGAAAATCATTCAGGTGCATTGTTTTATCTATTTTTATGTCTACAGCAATGGAAAACAAGAGTTCAGGCTCAATTACAGCAGCTCAACTGCTTGCAAATTAGCAATGTTATCAGTAGAAAGGAATGTCTCAATGTTAATTTTCCTGACATGTTGATGGTACTGCTCCTGAACAGTCAATATTCTCATGTTTTTTATTACAACAGGTCATGCAAGTTATACATAATAGGATAACTAATAAAGTTCAAGGGTAGATACATCTTAAATTTGGAGAACCAAATAAATGATTTCCTTGCAGCCCAGAAAGCCAACCATATCCTGGGCTGCATCAAAAGAAGCATGACCAGCAGGTCGAAGGAGGTGATCCTGCTCCTCTACTCCGCTCTTGTGAGACCTCACTTGGAGTATTGTGTGCAGTTCTGGTGTCCTCAACATAAAAAGAACATGGAACTGTTGGAACAAGTCCAGAGGAGGGCCATAAGGATGATCAGAGGACTGGAGCACCTCCCGTATGAAGATAGGCTGAGAAAGTTGGGGCTGTTCAGCATGGAGAAGAGAAGGCTGCGTGGAGACCTCATAGCAGCCTTCCAGTATCTGAAGGGATGCTGGAGACGGATTCTTCATTAGGGACTGGTAATGATAGGGCAAGGGGTAATGGGTTCAAATTTAACCAGGAAGTTTAGGTTAGATATACGGAAGAAGGGTGGTGAGGCACTGGAATGGGTTGCCCAGGGAAGTAGTGAATGCTCCATCCCCGCTGGTGTTGAAGGCCAGGTTGGACAAGGCCTTGGGTGACATGGTTTAATGTGAGGTGTCCCTGCCCATGGCACGGGGGTTGGAACTAGATGATCTTAAGGTCCTTTCCAACCCTAACTCTTCTATGATTATATGATATTATGCCTCTAATGCCAAAGTTTATTAGTCTATTTACACACTTGTATAAAATACACATGACACTTTAATGACCACCAATTGAAGTATGATCTTCTGGAAACCGAAACAAATCAATTCTTTAACATACAGCTTTATTTCTGTGACTTCAAACAGGAAGGGCCTAGTGAGGACAATTTCTCTTTAAAAGTTGGAATAATCATCTGAATTTCCATCAGCTCCTGGGAGGGCTAAAGAAGTGCATCACCTCATGAATGATGGTATCATGACATTGTGGCCCAGTGAAGCAGCATATAATATACAATTAAACTTGAGAAAATTGAAGAGACTGAAAATTACAGTTCAACCTTGAGTTTAGCACCATGACACTGTGTTGCACAGGGAAAATTAAATGGCACAACTTTCCAATGACACTACTCTGTATTTCACAGCCTTGTCACAAAGAAGCTATTACATTCTACAGAAGGTAACCTTCAGTATTCTTAGATACTGAAAATGCCCGCACTGTCGGTCAAACAAGTGTTTGTCCAGGAGGTGTCAGAGTTATTAGGGCAGAATGGGAGGTGACTCTCTGTTTCAATGAGCTTACACTTTGAATATGATGTGAAAGGCGAGATTGCATCCTCAAAGCACCCTTAAGAAATATTTTGTGCTGATCCAAAGGTCTGGATTAAATGGGATAATGAAAGATGCCTCCTGTTGAAGCCAGAGATCTAGCTTTCTAGTTATTACTTTACCAAGCACCTGGTCTCAATCAATGCAGAGGTGCAGTGGCTACAATGCTGCTTCCTTTCACAAAACAAAATGGCACTATTTGCTTCTGAAAGGACATGGAATTTCTAATTCACCAGAATAGATTAACTTGTATGTTCGCTTAATAAATCTTATCAGAATAGGTTTCTAAAGTCTTCCAATATACATTCATCTGTATGACCATTTACTTGAGACTTCAGACCAATACAGAGAGGCTTTCCTTTAGCAGTTATGTTGCATGCAAAATCTAATAAACAAGCCTGTGTAGTACAAGTGTTACACTATAATCCATTAAAGCCACTTTGCACTTAGTCAGCTTGCAAAGATAGCTGTTTCATGAAATCATATTGCACATTTTTTAGTCTCATCTTATATCATGTTCATTGAGAGAAGAATTTCTTATGTTTAAATAACAAAATGTGACATACTACTATTAGTATCAAAGCACATGGAAAGCATCAGATATTTAAGGCAGGTGTGCCAAATATGTGCATTATTTTTTTCCCACAATGGTCAACATATTTCAGCACTTTAAAAAATCCATGTACTTGAAAAATCGTAAACCATAACAATGTCTTGAACTTCTGTCCAAACAAAGATAATATTAGAATTTATAAGCACAAAGGCATACACGTGCCACAAGAGAGAAACCAAGTGACTTATCCAGCAGCAGGTTAAGGACTGCCATCTAATCAAGTTTCAGCCATTAGCCTTGCTGAATAATGTCTGTGGCTACACAGGTTTGTGCTTCAGCTTAGGGAAAAAACCCTGACTGAAATGAGTTGGGCTGGAGTTGGTTCAGGACTCACACAGCATGGATAATCAGTGGAGGAGCATAGAATACAGTCAGGTGTTCTACAAAATCCAGGCCAGATGTGTAGCCATGGCTATTATTTCTCTTATTACTTTGTTTGTCATATTCCCAACATGCCTGCTCGATTCTTCTCTTTGCTGCCCCTTCAAGAGTTCTTCCATATACAAGCTAGGAATATAATAAATGTTTAAAATAAAAACAGTTTTTCTTTGTCAAGTTCCTTGGCTCTCTAAGGTATTGTTGATATACAAGAAAGGTTCTATTGTTTATTCAAAGAAGGGCAGTAAACACGTGTACCAAAGTGACTGGTTTACATTTGGATTCCACCTGAGCAGTATTCCAAGATCACAGTGTTTTTTAAGGTACACAAATATCTTCAGTTGAAACAACTCCAATTTCAACAACACTAATGCAACCCACAAAAGTACAGCAGGCACACTATTGACATTTTGTATTTGAAAAATTTTGTGCCATGATTTGGGCAGGGGTATCAGGGTTATTCCAAATGCTATATAGCTGCAAAACAAGAGCACAGTGCTATATATTGGCAAACATTCCACTTTAGAAAACTTTCTCACTACCTTCATTAATCTAACATGCTTTTTAATGTATTCATCTACTATTCTGCTTTGATGCACAGTGTGCTCACAGTCCTGAAATCCTTATATGACCAAATATTTCACAAAATCATAAGAGTCTAAGTCAACTAAAAAGTATTTTACAACTGGGACCAGACTTTTAGTTTCATTGCTTCCATATAAAGTTCTATCCTGCCTTTCCTTTTATTTAAAATATAATAAGAGCCATTATATTTGTCATTCCTTTGAAAATAATGCCAAAAGCACTGAATATTCTCTTTCAACAGGGAAGACATGTCTTAAATTATATAACACCGTGGTCTTTCTTTTTAAATTAGCATGTAATTTTTGCAAAGATCTAACCCATATTTCAAGTTTAAATAGATTATCATCACTATATTCACAGTCACTGCAAGGACTTTAAGCAATGGTCAAAAAAAAAACAAACCTAAAATCTCCTGTTTCTGACAAAGCTGGGAATGCTTTCAAGCTCTTTCTCATGTTGTGACTTGAAAATTTGTGCTTTTAACATTTCACAGTTCTTAGCAGTCTAGGCAGTTTACAGAAAATCTGAAAGCTCAGTTCTGGAATTATTAGTTCACAGTTATGCTTCCAGTATTCAGTATCTCACACTGAGCTGAATCAAATTGAGACTTGTTCTTCTGCCTTCAGAACCTATGACAAAAAAAAACCCTGAGAATTTCACACTGAAAAACTCAACTTTTTTCCTGTCCTCTCATCTTGTTTTTTTTTTACATACAAGGATGTCAAAATAAAACCTGGTCTAAAGGAGGTTCTGCTGGCAGCTACATCCTGTAAAATGAAGAAAGCACTTTAACTCCTTATTCTTACGTGATTGCTAATGTTACTTTATAACTTGTAATAGTTCCTTATCACACCAGAGAGCAAAAAAGCCTTCTACTGTCAATTATGCTTTTTAGACACTGGCACAGGTTGCCCCGAGAAACTGTGGCTGCCCAATCCCTGGCAGTGTTCAAGGCCAGGTTAAACGGAGCTTGGAGCAATCTGGACTAGTGGAAGGTGTCCCTGACCATGGCATGGGGCTGGAACTCTTCCAACCCAAACCATCTATGATTTTGATTCAAATTATACTATACTGTAGTACTACTTAAGGGTATGTCAAGAATGTGGCTAGATAACCTTGGAGCATATCTGATTTTATAGTTTATATTGATGAATTATTTTAATTACTATTTCTGAGTTCTTCCCAGGAAATAATAATTTGATTTTCATGAAGCATCTTGCTGGAGGGAAAACATTTCAGACACTTAATAAGGGTTACCTCTACGCAGTTAACAAATTATTTCACTGATGGTTCATTTTAATAATTAAGAAAATAATTTTTATTGAATTCTTAGAAGTCTAATTATGCATTCCTGTGGCTGTTAAAATTGGTGCTCTTGTCCAATAAAAAGAATGTAAAACTATTATCACTTACAATCTCTGTGTAGCTGAACTATCTGATTTCCTGTCTCAGTTTTTTTTTGGTTTCCAGGACAGATGTTTAAGGTGTTTCAACACAAAAAAGCTGATGGAGGCATAATAATTCAAGCAACAATTTGAAGTAAGACTAAGATTTAACAGTAAGACTAAGATTTAGAGGATAAAGTTTACATCTTCATTTCAACATATGTTTAATGATGAACTGCATTTGTTTTCGATAGTGGATAGCAAGTGAGGTCATAAATCCTGGTCAAAGAACAGGAGAGAGAAATGTTAATTCCTAGCAAATGTTAGTGAAATGAGCTAGTTCTACCTAGCTGTTGACTAATACTGTTTTGTATTACATAAAATAATTTAGCAAGATATTCTCCAGTTTGATTCGGAGAAAACTCCAGGAACAAACTCACCAGAAAAGTTTTCAAGCTGACAAGCAGGTATTCTTTATTGCGGTGCCAGGAGACACAGGGGATAGCTCCTTCTAACATGTGTCACCGTATTGCTACACAAGCCGTCCTTATATAGTCACTGGGCATACATGCATATTCAGGAGGCTACGCATGAATTACATCATTTTCCAGAAAGTTTCCCACATGTGTACAAAAATGTGGTGGTGGTCTTTGAGGGTCGTTTACTTCTTCCAACAGTCTTCATAACTTCTGGCAGCCTTTGAAGCACCAGCTTAATTAATGTTACTGACATAACATTCCTCCTGTCTTTCTACTTGTCAGTTAAACTGCTCCCATCCTGGACACCTGCTAGCCCCTGATACTCCCCAGTAGATGTTTACACCAGCTTAATGGATTCATTAACACCACAAACACAACAATCATCCTGCCCTTCTACTTATCACTTAGTTTAACTGCGACCACCCTGGACATCTGCTAGCCCCAGATACTCCCCATCCCCAGGTTCTGTTTTTCTATCCTGTTTTTCTTGCACTTTTTGTAGTAAGGTCATAAGGACCTAAAACTATGTCAGCTACAAGGGTTTATCTTCATCCTCAGTTATTTTCCATTACAAAGCCATCGTTACTTAGAACTGATTCCACTTATTTACAAAGGTTTATATTCCATTTTGTGCTTTTGTGCCTCCTTGTCTCAAGTTGGAGGGGATAAGATTCTGAAAAAGAACTAAATATAAATGTTACAATTAACAATTTTTCACTTTCCTCTTCAATCTCTAATAATATCAGTTCCAAAATTAGTTGGAATACTCTTTCCCACAAAGATTTAGAAACTGTAAAGATACACCTTCAAAAAATTTTTCAATGGGCCTACATTATTACAGTCTACAAGAAATCTACAACTCATAATTTCATTGTTGAGTTGTCTGGCATCCCCAGTTTTATACTGCAAAATATGTTATTCATTCATAATGTTAGTAATAGGTGAAATTGTGTGTTGAAACAATAATACAAAGAGAAAAGATGATTATATTTGAAAATCTGTTAATCAGTAGAGGGTTTCTTTTGTATTAAGAACAAGTTGAAATTCTGCTATTGTGTATCTTAGTTACTTTATAACTAAATATTACAATGGTAGCTATAATGATAAGCAATTAACATAGCCATATATGCGGAAGGGTAGATGGGTGGATCCAGGGGAGTATTGTGAAACTCTACCGAAGCAGAACTCACGAAGCTACCAGGAGGAGTCAAGTGAAAACAAGAGAATGCTGGCGTCCACATAATGACTGGGACATGTCCAAGGAACAGAAAAGTGGACAGGATGACCTGAGGAAGACTTCTTACTTCATCCAAGGAAGACTCCTTACTTCATCAGGACGACCGCCAGAGGGGGGCTGCGCAAGCGCAGAAGCAGCTGATGTCTTAATAGACTGATGTGGCAATCCTTGATGCATATGTATTAGTCTGTGTTGAATGTGTATTAGTGACGACATTTTTAGTGTATAAATTGCGAGCGCAATGTAACGGGGTTGAAGCCAGATTTGGGCGCGTGCCCCTGGTTTCCCAGCGCTGCAATAAAGCACCTCATATAACCATTCCGGTGGTTATGTGTCAGTTCTTATGCTAACAATAATTCCTTTGACCGTCAGTGATTTCATGGGGTTGGATTCTTTGACAAAAATATTTTGCATGACAGTTCTCTGCCTAACTGCTGAGAGTGCAGGTGATTATGCTAGCTTTTTTCCCACTCCCAACATTTCACTGAGCAGGCTTCTTCTGTCTCTCCCTCAGATGACTGAAGCTGCTTGTAATAAGTCTAACAAAATTTATTTTTCAATATCCCAATATTACTAAATCAGTTTTACATTACTTCTATTTTAGGAATCTACTCTGAAATTGTCACCACAGATTTTCCAGCATACCACAGCATATATTACTACATGTACACACATAGAAATAATACTGATCTATGCTGCATTTACATGCACCTCTGTCTAAAAATATGAGGTAAAGCAATGCCAGTTTATTAAAGGAGAATTAAGGCCCTAAGGGATCTAGGCTCTAGACATTAAGTTTCTTTGTTATTCAGTATTACAGCCAGTAATTCTTCTGCATACTGGAGCCCATGACACTGAAATAGACATTTGACTATAGAGTACCTGTCATGCAGTTAAAGAATGTTACAATAAGCACACTATGGATAGTATGCCCAACTGGAGAGAGAGGTACCTTCCTCCTTGACATCTAAATTCAGAGAAGTCTTTTCTCACAACAGATAGTAAAACAGAAATATATTGATTCCCTGGTTCCTAGGGATATTTCAGGCTTAAACATGGGAGAATCAGGTTCAACTCTATTCTGAAGAATCATTCGAAAGCAGACAAGCTCCAATAAAGCACAGCAAGACTTCTACAACAGATATTAGTTGAGTGGTTAGGGACTTCTTCAGAGTGAAGGGTCATTACCCTTCCCAGTCTCCTTCCCCAAGAAAAACCTTAAACAGAGAAAATACTTAAATGTACATTTGATTACAGGTGAACCTAGCTATTGATCAAAAGAAAAAAATGGGAAAAAACAAATCTACTCTTGACATTTTCTTTATTTTAAAGACACATAAGTAATTATAAGTGAAAAACAAAGTGTATAAAGATTGGCTCCTGACAGAAGCAAGCAGTTGCTGATCTAAAAATTTGAGAAATTCATTTTGATGTACAGTGAGTCAGTCCCATTGTGAATCTACTTTTAAACTACTTGCTGAAGGTCACAAAAGGTCTTGTTCCAACAAGAAATCAAATCCATCCTGATGAAATTTCAGGCTAGCTGTTGGAGTGCTTATTACTTTGCATTTCTGTTAGCCTGAATAAATTTAAAGCACCACTAGGTCTGTATCTGTAATAACATGGTGAACAGCACTTACTAGACACAGAAGCATTTCTTCTTATTCCTAAACATCCTCAACTTCATTATCTGTGTCAGAGTTATACAGTTATATGTTCCAAAGGGACAGTATTTTTATAAATATTATACCAATGGCTGCCTTTGGTGTGTTATCAGGAGATCTAACAAAACTGAGGCAGACCTCAACATCTTCAAGCTATTGCCTGCTATAACCTTTTTTTCTTAATGTCCTTGTATCTCTTTTGGAGCTACCTGACAGCTAGCACCAACAGCCCTCCTGCTGGGAACCCTGCATGAAGGTGTCTCTCATACCCACACACCGGCGGATGTGTCTGCAGAGGGTGCCTTGATAGCTCTGCAGGGGAGTGCAGAGCAGTGCAAGCTGCAGGAGGTTTGTGAGACATGGGAGAAGATTCAAGCCATGGCAACCGTGGCTTCGTGCAGAGTCCAAGCGAGGACCTGCACTGCTTTACCTCTCCATTCTCCCACTGGTATTTTTCTTTGGCATGGTGGGGGTTTTCTCCCTTGTCTGCTTAGTCCCTCCCTCCTTGATTTACTGGGGATAGGGACCTCTCTCTTTTTGCATTTTTATGGAAATTTTCTTGGAGGGCTTGGGTGCTTCTTTTCCCAGTGGCAACATGAAGGTCAACTTTCTTTTTTATCCCATTAGGGGTCAAGTCCTTGGAGCAGATTCAGTCAGCAAGAGCTGGAGGATACAGGGTTTAGGATGACAACACCTTCTAACTTGTGATGGTGGAAGTGTTTTGGGTGGAATCTCACACTTTAGCCACTCTTTCTTCATCCCTGCTCAGTCTACATCAGAGACTGTAAAAGACTCTACACAAAGTTTGTAGAAGAAGGTTCCTGTGCCACTGCAGAGGTGGTATCTTGTCCTATTTTTGCCATAGAGGGTACATCTATCAGGTTTCCCTGGAGGCACAGATACTGCTTCCACAGCTCCTCACTGCCCTGAAGGTGAGGAATTAATTTTTCAGCCCTCTCAGGTATGCCCTATTTAACCCAGCTTAATAAGGGGTGCCTCACTGTTGCAGACACGGGGCGCTGGCCCCTTCACAGCAGTGCTAGTGGTACTGGAGTTTACAAAGGTGGCTGGTTTTATTCCACTGAGGTATCCACAGCTCCTCAGATGGCACGTTTGTTACTGCAGCGTATGTCCCATTGCCATGGCTTACAGGACAGGGTGGTTATGTATTGACGGGCCTGATCTTCTCACCAGCTTTGGAGGTGCAACTCTCTGTTTACACCCTGTAGCACCCACTGTCTTGATGATCAGATCCTGGAGCAACATCTCCATTCTTGTGTTAGTCACCATCCAGATGACTAGGAATCCATCCGTTCCTGCTGGCAAAATTTGCCTGCAACAGTAAGTGTCCACAGTTCAACGCAACAGATGCTTTTGAACGCACAGTGGGGTTTCCTCCTCCATGATCATTCAGCTACACCAACTTTTATGCAAGGGCATTTCTCCATGGACATGCGCACGTGTGTTCATTTCTTCAAGAACAGCTGGGAAAAGAAGACTCTGCTTGTCCAGTAAACATGTTCATTTGGTGCACCCATCTTCGAAGTTGTACTGCCTTTACCTGGGCACACGGAAGATTGCGGCCACGGTGCAGAAAGTCATGTTTCATCTGCAGCTTCTGTATACTCCCAAGGTTTGCACTGTTCATGTCTCCCTGTTAAAACCTGTCTACCCAGACATCATTCAGCATCACCCTCAAACTTTCTTCATTATAGAATTTTGAGAGCTTTGGGTTTCACATAAGAAAATATATTCCTTTTACAATCAACTAAGACCATGATGAAGCTTGGGTAAGATTACCTTGCATCTGTAATGTAGGCTAGCTTTAATCTTACTGAGCCATTACTCATTCACTATTATATCAGGAAGCCCTGTCGCTTCTTTGCTTAGTTCGGCTAGTTATTTTTGCAGTACCAGTTTTCCAGCCCTGAGTCTAAACAAATTCAATATCACGAGTATAAATAGGTAAGTAGTGCTGGGGTGATCTGAATATTTAAACACCTGTTTTTCTGTTAAGAAAAAACTTCTCATAGTTTCAAGTGCATCACTTTCCTCTAAGTCACCCAATAGTTTCATAATTTAAATCACCAAGGAATTGTAACGCTAATTATTCCTCATAATATTGCCAAGAAACTAGAGGAGAGGGTAAATGTGGAATAGTTGTGAAACATCTGAACATATGTAAATTTTTAAGACTTCACTTCTCACGAATAAAGTAAAAAGAATTTAACATGCTTAGAAACACATATAAACATTGAATTCATAGACAGTTTATCTAAATTCAGAAAATTATTGCTCTCTCGAAAATGCACTTCTTTTCACACCTTGCTATTATCAAATAGTTATCTGACCTGATAGTCACATTCGATAAAGCTTACAGAATATTTGTTGCTGGTTGTTTAACAAATATGCTTTTCAGAATTTGACTATCATCTGCCTTGGCTGTATTAGAGAAATGTTTTAAGTTATGTGGTTTTCCTCATAGAAGCTTCTTGCCCCTCCCTCTCAATAATTTCAGTAAAATACAAAAGGTCTAATCCAGATCCCCCAGAGCTACTAACAGTTGTATGCAGAACAGTTAATTGTACCTGACTCCCTAGCTAACAGCTTACATTCAAAACCTTTAGTCAGCTTTCAAATTAGTTATCACATTTTCATCTATACTACAACAACAGCCATCAGTAAAGCCAGCATTTAAGGAGTAAAAAAGAGGGGAAAAGTCGGGGGGGGGGAGGGGGAGGGGACGGGGGGGTAGTGGGAAGAGTCTTACTTAGCTGCCTACTTGGCTAGTCCTATAGCTTTCCTTCCAACTCATTGTAATTGAATCAGTATGTGGCATGTACTACAAACGGATCATCAGTAACAGGCAGCGTCTTACATAAAGGATACCTGATTTTGGAATGCTATTATCATTATCTGTATATTCAAGTGGATTCTTACAAGTGAAAAATTCACTAATCTGAGGGTGATGAGGGTCAAACCAGGATCCAAATATGAAACCAGAGATTTTCTTTAAAATCTAGAAAATTTTAATATTCTTAGGTGAATAAAAATTGTCTATGGACTAGAAAGAAGGTACAATAGTTAGACATGAAAAACGTACTCCCAAAACAAAACAAATTGTTGGCCTTTTAATCCTGATAGCTTAGATGTGCATATAGGATGTAAATATGCACCTAAATTTTCATGCCAACAAAAACCTTTCAGCTCCTTGAAATCAGACAGGCAGGCAACTGAGCAAACTTAAAGATCCGGCTAAGTAATCAGTGAATTATACAAATTCACATTAACATAACTGAAACCCCTTTTCTTTGTTGGAACCAGCATCTTTCCAGACTTGAACCTTCCCTAACTAGGCAAAGAGGAGAGGAAACTACCATGGCCCAACACTTTGCCTTTAACCCTGTTGCCATTTTGTTATTGCTGCTAACAGAGGAGTCAAGATACATCAAACATTTTCTCTGACTTTTTCTATCACCAGCATTTGCCTCACCTTTTCAGACAGCATCTGAGTGTGAGACACTCCAAAGGTCCCTGCTCTTTTTCCTGTTTTCTGCAGATCTTTCTTCTCAGGGCAGCAAATTCTGCCAGTTGGGAAGAAGCTCAATTCAGTCTATAACCCCTGTCAGCATTTTGAATATGACTTTTTACTCTCTGATTAATCAGAAAAGTGAAGGAGAGAGAAGTTCTTAAGAGGGAAGAAAAAAAAGTTTAAGTAAATCACATCCATGACATTCTGCTCAAATTGTCAGTAGCTATGGGTTACTTTCTCTTAATGCCTGACCTGTGAAGTTGTAACCTGAATTTCTGAAGTACTGAGACGAAGAAAAGCTATGATTCAAACTCGGAAAAGACTTTGTGACTTTGTCAGGTCCTCCTTGGCTCAAATTGAAGCATCGAAGTTTAGCAAATACTGCTGATCTTTATATTTCTGTCTCAATTCCTAATCTTAAAAATGGGGCAGAGGACAATGTCTCTTTCTTCATGTGGAAGAGAAAACAAATATCTGTGAATCTTGCTGACAGATAAGCCCATTGGAAAGTCAGCACAGAAAACATGGCATCACACATTTAGACAGTGAGCTAAATCAGGTTTTAGCTGCTCATTAACTTTCTCACTTTGTCTTTTCTATGCTCCAAGTAGAGTTACCATCTAAAAGAAACCAGTTTCTAGTTAAAGACTGGCATACAAATGGTAATACATTAAGAGTAAACAGGCATACTTAGACCTGTTTTTTTCTATTGATTGATAACTTTTAAACGGTAACACAAGAAAATACCATCTTTAAAACTATCTGTAGTTCAAAATACTTTCTATATATCTATTTATATATAGTATCTATATAACCTATATCTATATATGAGATATATAGTATCTATATATCTAAAGTATCTTCAGAGAGCTTTAGGCCCAAGAGCTTCTATCAAGCATGAAATGATATTTCACCCTCCCATCACATACTTCCCTAAAGATATAAGTTCTGAGGGATCAAATAAAACAGTCACACAGCTTTACACGTAGGCAAAATTGACATATGATGGTTGAGTGTAAACTGCTCCAAGAAAAGCCATGTTTCTGCACTGAGACCCTAGGAGGCAAAGACAGAAGGAGAAAACAGATAGAATCAGTCTGAAGAAATCAGGCAGCCCAAATATATATTTAAGGACCAGCTTTGACAGTTTGGCAAGGTTACAATAAAGATGAAGCATATATTTATTGTAAGATGTGCCAGGACCCCTTGATGTGCCATTCTTATTGCAAGACAGACAGGTAACTTATTTTACATTAAAATCTGAAATTTTATGTTTAGATAAGTTCAAAATGAAAGTGTGGCATAAGAATCACCAAAAATAATTAAGCCATAATAAAGAGCATTTGGGAACAAAGTAGTTGAATAGCAAAATGATTTATTTTGTCTGCTGAAATTGAAAGTCTTTGCAGGTTTATGTGCAGATGTGCAGGTTAAAAGGACTTTTTAGCAAAATGTCTAGGGAATTTGGCAGGAGAACAGCTAGAAGTTGTTGGAAATATTATTGTCCCAGTGCACAAAATGCCAATATATACACAGAGTCGAGGTACTTTATTTTTCTGGCATTTTGCACAAGATAGGGTGTTAGGTTGGAACTCCAAAAAAGCTAGCACACCTCTGTTCTGCACACATAAGGTTATGTATATTTCAGAGAAAAGAAAGGAATTACTTTTCACTGGTCAAAAGTTCCTAAATGTGCCTTTTTGGTCCTGAATTGAGTCACTGGTCTGATCTCCCGCCACCTTCATCTTTCACCCAGGTACTGCTGCTTTTGTTGCCTTCTTGTTTGTCTAGTAATTGTCTTTTGGGGCAGGAGTTCCCCTTTTATCAGCCCTGTAGCTCTTCTTTCAAGGTTAAGGTGTTTCAAGGTAAGGGATGCATTGATTATACAAAATTCTGTTTTGCTAAATGATGTTGTTAATCTTTCTTTGCAAGCCAGACACTATTATTACTATGGTATCAGCTCATATATTTTCTACTCACAAACAGGGAAATAATGCTAATACTTCAATAACCCTGAAGTTTGCCTAAAAAAAAAAAAAAAAAAATTAAAAAAACCTGGAAATCTCATCATCATGGTAAGTTTTAAATATATGTAAGGACTACCACAGTAAATTATAACAAAAGTAGCTAAGCACAATTTCAGCTGAAGCTATAAATATCTTACAGTACAATTCTTACAGGGAATTATTTAATGGCAGAGTAAATTGCCTTAGAGAAAGCATTTCATTTGGAAGAAGACATGACTTCATAGATTACCTAACAAAAAAAAATAATTAGTGATTAACCTCAAAGGGGAAGAAAATTTGTTTCAGGGATACATTCATCATGGTCCCACTTTAATCCTTCCTCTGAAAAGCACAGTATTATAAGAAATTTACACTGGGAAGAAACTGCAAGTTTTATTTATGGGGAAAACATAACCCTCATTTTTAAAAAGGGAAAAAAGGAAGACCCAGGGAACTACAGGTCGGTCAGTTTCACCTCAGTGCCTGGCAGGATGATGGAGCAGATCCTAATGGAAACTGTGCAAAGGACAATAAGAGGCTGTTTGGTGACAACCAACATGGTTTCCCTAAGGGCAAAGGGTGCCTGACAAATTTGGTAGCCTTCTATGATGAGGCCACAGAACTGGTGGATAAGGGAAGAGGGACTGACATCAACTACATTAACTTGTGCAAGGCATTTGACGCTCTCCTGCACAGCACCCTTGTCTCTGAACTGAAGAGGCATGGATTTGACAGATGGACCACTCTCTGCATAAGGAATTGGCTGGATGGTCACACTCAAAGCATTGCGGTCAGTGGCTCAATGCTCAAATGAAGATCAGTGATGAACTGTGCTCCTCAGGGATTGATATTAGGCCTTTCAAAGGAAATGATTTGTTTAAAAGAAAATATTGCAGTAAGAAGTATTTTCCCAGAAGGGCTTGTGAGGCCCAGCCAACATCCTATAGTGAACTGCCACCACAAATGGACTGTTAGTAAGCTGCACATCACAATTCAATGTCAAGATTTCAATCTGCAGAATTTGCAAAATACATCTATCCAGTCCTGAATTATAGTTCCAGACTTCTGCTAACTAAGGGTTACGTTTCTGAGCTTGGCTTTCCCTAGGTTTAACATAGACAAATGTTGAAAGTATTTGGCATTGAACAAATGTACCACAATACTGTCTTCTTTTACCTTTATTTACAATTCCCATTTGAAACAGTTGATATGACATACTGTGTGAAGCCAATGACACAAGGTTACATTATACATGCATTTTCAAAGTGAACTATGAGGAGCTGAAGATGCAATTTTTAATGAAATGCAGCTTGTGCATGAAACTCTCAGTGCCCTGTGTGGATGTTTATCCCTGTGCCCGGAATGATAAATTCTAATAAAGAAGTCCCTAAAGTACAATTTGCAATGCAGACATGAGAACACTCAGCCAGATGCTGCCCTTTGCAGCTGAAGAAGAGTGCTGAAGACAAAAGTTTTACTATGTGTTTCCCATTCTATTTAGTGCTACTCTTTGATTTCCATAAAGCAGATCCTTATTTGCAGCTCTGACTGGGAAGACTAGCCAGAATTAGGTGAAGAAAAAGGAAAAAAAAAATATGTTCAAATTACACACTGTCTAAGCAAAATTCTTTATGTCTGTATCTTTAAATACAGCATCATCACAGGTACTGTACATTTTTATGTACTCCAACATATTTAGAATATTTCACAAATCACATATTTGTGAAATGTTTATTGTGGGTTTTGCAAGCTGATAACCTCTAGAGTGTTAAGTAGCCATTCATAGAGATTTCAGGCTAAGAAAACTGAAACATTAATAAAAAAGGTGATGAATATTGTTGCAACATGCTTTGCTTACAGGATTGTATGAAATCAAATTTCCTATTTTAGTAGATTCACACTGAGAATTACCCTCAGAAGTTTCAGGCACTCATTCTGGGGCAAATTGTTCTAATGTAACAGGGAATACGACTGCAAAAGTTGAACATCTGTTCAGCAAAAACTTGCTGAGTAAGGTTTATGAGATAAAAGACCTCCAGGATGTTATATAAATCCATATTTTTACAAAGGTCTGTAGTAATAACAAAAGCGGGAATGATTTTAAAATGACAGAGGGGAGATTGAGATTAGACATTAGAAAGTTCTTCCCTGTGAGGGTGCTGAGGTGCTGGCACAGGTTGCCCAGAGAAGCTGTGGCTGCCCCATCTCTGGCAGTGTTCAAGGCCAGGTTGGACGGAGCTTAGAGCAACCTGGTCTAGTGGAAGGTGTCCCTGCCCATGGCAGAGGGCTGGAACTGGAGGAGCTTTAAGGTCCCTTCCAACCCAAACCAGATCTGTGATTCTATGACTCTATGATATTCCCAAGCATAAATCTTATTTAGCCATAGAAGAATATAGCTGATAGTAAGAAGACACTGCCAGTGCAATTGTGGTATCTCATGAGCAGAAGTTACTTTAGTGAAACTGGAAATTATCTTAAGGTAATACCTGATTAATTAAGGCAATTTTATCTTAATTTCTCCAGCCTTTTTTTTTTGCATGAGTCTTCTGGAAGACAGGGGTAAAGAAGGAAAATAAATAGCAGTTTTTGCTACACCATAAATCTCCTAATGACTGAAAAAAAAAAAATAAAAATAGGCAAACCAGAAAGAAAGCATAAGAAAATTGAAACAGGTGTATAATGTCTTACTGTTTTATCTCAAAAAATGGCTAGATAATACTTGCTTTCACAGAATTATGGGACTCCATGGGCAGGAGCCCTTAGCCCATCATAAACTGGATGTATATTCTCAGACAGAATTACAAGTTCCAGGGTTGTTCTGTAAATAAGCTTTTGTTTATCCTGGACTGGGAGGAGTATAAGAAGGACAAATATTAAAAAAATTATTTATATTATGAAATATATATTATCAAATAAAACAGAGAACTGAAGAATAGCAGTTGGAAGAGGAGCTTAGGTCTTCCAAAAGAAAATTTTCATTATCACATTTCAAGAGCAAAGCTATACATATGCAGCTATCTAAGCACCTTGGCCATAGAAATGAAAGTACTGTTCCTCCTCTCTGCCTTTTTTCTCAGTAACCCAGACTGACCTAGTCCCTGAAACCTAGTTTCTATGCTTAGAGATGGTATGCTATTGACTTTAAATATATTCTTTCCTTTACTTAATTTTCAGCGCATCTGAACACTGAGGTATTTGTTTTAGTCATAAAAGTAATTTAATTAAAAAATGTAGGTTTTGTGCTGTATTTCACAGCATGCAAATATATGCATTTTGGTTTTGAAGGTGCAAAAAGGTTGTTAGAGTATCAGCTGGTTTTGCCTTACTATTCAATCCTGTGTCAGAAGTTTTATAGAAATAGAAGATTTTATATCAGGAAAGATATTTATACAAAAGTTTCTCTTTTTTTTATTTTACACATAATCTGTTCAAAAAAATTAACACTTTATAACAAATACAGTAATTAACAAACTTAAGTAGTCAATCTTCCTTCATATTAGCACAAGCAATACTGTCATGGAGCTTAATCTGCTCCATGAAGAATAAACATTCTGATTTTATTTTGGTCTTATTGTCCATGAAACAGTTTGTTGAGATGGATAACCTTGACTTTCCAAAATTCATGTGACTTCTGTAATACCACTGGATGAAATTTCATCAAAGTCAATGGGGTAGTTACTGTTCCTTTAAGCTTTGAATCATACCTAAAATGTGAGAGAAGCAGACAACATAAGCAATTTGCCTCTTTTTTCCTTTCTTTTTGCTACACAGTTTAGAACTTGCAATAGCTTAGATGACCTGCACAGCTGTATTTCATCTTTCTGCTGAAGAAAGCACTCTTATAATAATCAGCAAACTCAGTTTGAGCCTCTCAGCTGAAAATTCAGAGATCATTTTCTTTGACAACAACATATGGTCAGCACTGAATATTACAGGAATGTTTTACAGAGGCACTAACATATGTTGATCTTGGGTTTGCCAATAAAGGGGTAAATAAGAATTATCTGAATCTCAGGTTTCTTAAATTCATATTCTGCATTACTGCAGGCATCTACTTACCACAGCTAGCTAAGACCATTTTGCTTGTATTCATTTAATAGTTTGAATCTTCAAAAATGGAAAATTTTGAATATCAGATACAGACTATGCTCAGCAGGACATGAGCCCTCCTCTTCCATATTGCTGCTTGATACATAGAGCAAAATTATTAGAAAAAATATCTCCAGAGCTTATTGCAGGAAATTACTCTGCTCAGATCCTTTTATTTATTTTTTTTTCAGATCAATATGTAGGTGGAATTCAGTCTCCAACTCCAAAATGTTACTTTTATCCTATGTTTCACTTCTCTAGGCAGTTCTACCCCTACTTTTATATGAAGGAAGGGGCTAATACTGTCATAAAAGAGAAGGAGATCAAAAGATTCTGCTATTATGTAGACAATAAAACTTCTGTTACAATTTACTTTCACTGTGAAGGGGGGAATATGCCTGTTTAAAACTGGCATTGGAATCTATCAAAGATGAGTATATATTAGTTTCCTCAAATGATCCTCAGTATCTATGAAATCTGCTTTTCTTTTCATGAGCTAAACCCATGTTTTGGCCATTTGTTATATTTAACAATAATAACTAAAACACAGAATCAAGTTCCTTAGAGATTTGAAATCAGTAGTATTGAGATCATGCTGTATTTGTAAAGAGATCTGAAATCAGTAGCATTGAGATCATGCTGTATTTGTAACACATTATATATTCATACATGTACAACCAGCAGTGTACATTTGCAGCCCAGAAACTAACTGTGTCTTCATCAGGACTGATAGGAGAAGGGGTAATGTGCTCAGACTTAAAAAGGGGAAATTTAAGTTGGATATAAGCAAGAAATTCCTTACTGTGAGTGTGGTGAAGCACTGCAACCCAAATCAAACACAGTTTGATTCAATCAAACAGTAAAACATACAGTTCAAGAAAGTCAATCACCAAGCACTACAAGGGCAAAAAAACAGACAGAACATCCCATAACTTCAACATGGAATCAGAGGTAACCATATCATGAATGACATCATCTTATGAATCCAAAATCCAACTTATCCCCAGTTTTCATGGTGATTTAATTTCTATTCAAAATTTTTCAACTTTGGAAATAATGAGCAACGCACACAACTAGTAGTACACAGCTGTATGTACTCAGGGCAGCTAGTCCTTCCACTAATCTCTATGGCCAAGATTATGTTACACTGGCATTGTAATAGTGCAAGAAAAGAAATTTATACTAGTTCTTAACAAGTACAACAACTTATTAGAAAGGAAAGATGACTTAAAAGACTAAAGAACTTTCTGATATAACAAAAAGCAAGGTAAGTTCTATGATTCCTTACTATCAGAGAAAGAAATGACTGTGGTCCAAACCAGTCTCCTATATACATCACTTTAGAGATCTATGCAGTTGTACCAGACATGTATTTGATTCAAAGCTGGCCAAAAAGAACATAAAACACCAGTTCAAAAAATTTCCTCCCAGCCCACCAGTCCCTGAAATGGTTAGGGTAAGATGACACGTTCAGCTGTGTCAATGAAATTATCTGGGTTAAAAAGAAAAGCAGCATCAAACACAGAGAAAAGAGACTACTTTTAATGCAAATCATGCCAGCAAAGCCCCACAGATGATTGCACCTGCACAACTGCTGAGGTGATTACAGGAGAGAGGGAGTTCTTGTGCATTACATCAGCCTCCCTGAACTGCAACTGAAGAAAAAAGCTTTCAGTAGACTTTGTTCTTCTTACTGCCAGCCATTGCCAGTATTTTTTTCCATCTGAAGCATTTCTAAAGAAGAAAAATAATGTTGTTTATCACTAAAACTCGGAAAGACCAAAAAATCATAAGCAATATTTTTTAAAGCTCCAAATTTCAGTCATTTCTTGTCACGTATCTTCTAGTCCAGATTGTTACCACTAAAAGTGGGAAGAAGAAAACTGAAGTATAGATCAGGCAATAAGGATATTTCCAATATGGTGCTCAGCCAGAGAGGTTCTCTTTCTTGCCTTTAACCTTCATGATCCCTCACAAAGCAGATTCTCTCCATATTTTGGGGTTGTTCTAACCACTGTCAGCCACTGTATGATTCCATGGTACTGAAAGATCACCTGTCAGCCGTCTCCTTACATGATTTTAGCAAGGACTCTCTTGAGACCTGTGGAAATGATTTCTTTTGACCACAGTGTATTTTCAGTGAAATATGAACATTGTGATGGAAGGGGAGGGGGGCGGGGTTGTGTTAAATGATAAGCCAGACTTTACAAGTTACTGTTTCAGCCAGAGGGGTTTCTTATTCTTTCGGAAAGTCTGCAAAACTCTCCATGTGTGTACATAATGAAGACATGGTTCAGGTATTTTTTTTGTCACTTTTCACACTGAAGTATGAAATAAGGCAATACGGATTGAGTTTATCAGTTTAGGCTCTCTGGCTAGGTTGTTGCAGGTTTTGAGATGATAGGTTTCACAAATTCAGGAGGTCTGACAGATCATCAAGAAAATAGTTAAAGGGATAAATAAAGCATGTGTCCAGCTAAGCAATATGGGTTCTAAGTTAACAAGCACAAGCAAATATCTTTTATTAAACTGTTGCAAGAAAAGGAATGCAAGAAAATCTCCTAATTCTAAATTACCCAAGGACAGACAGTCAGGTCAGACAGAACTATAAATTAATCATATGGGAGGCTGCAGCCTTTTTGTCCATATCCCATGCCGATTCTGTTCAGTGAATTCAGTGCTTTGGCAGGAAAACTGTAGTCTGGTCCTGCTTGATGCCAACAGGCACAGTGTAATTCTTGAAATATCAGAACAGCATCCTGCTGATCACAATCCCACTTTTGCACAGTCTTATCATACTGAAAAACTATTGAGATGCATAGACAGATCCCACCTAATGGATATACATTACCTCAGCAGACGTTTATATTCAAAGCATGATGTTGCAGAACCACAAGAACTGGTTTATTTGGCAACATGCCATTTCACAAAAAAAAAAAAAAAAGCATAAAAATTCATAGAAATTTAACAGGGACATTCCTTTTTATGCATTTGAAAATCTTAGACAAGAGTGACCCGTCCTTCACGAGTCATAGGATTCACAGGTTATCATGGTATGAATGTGCTGCAGCTTTTCTTCATCAGCATTACTTTGAAGAAAACACAGTCATTCGTATGTATCTGACATCCCACTGTATGCAACACATTTCTCAAAAGAAAACAAACTACATGGTACCAAGTTGCACAGGCATCTCAACAATACGAACTAACCACTTATCAATTGGCTGGGAGGGTAATGAGCTCTTCACATCATCTCATCAGAACTGCATCAGAACTACATATATATATATCCAGTATCTGCACTACAGTAGGTATCTAAAGTGGATATAAACTGATTTTTGCTAACCCTTTAACAGGCCTATAAAGTTCAGTATGTGGTGAACAATAAGATCAGTGAGGTTTGGAAGATCCAGGCTGCTCAGTTCTTTGTATTTTAGCTGTAAAACACCCATTACTTTTATTAGAAAACAAAATCAACCCAAATTTTTCTTTTAATTGAAAATGTTCTAAATGTCATTAAAAAGAAATCAAAACCATAATGGCCCTTCTGCAAGTAGCAGGCTGAGATTCAACCAACTACACTAAATCATACTGCATGATCTGGTCTTTAAGAAGCTAAGACAAAGTGCAAGCTTAGGGGTTCTACTGCCACAGACACCAGTTCAAGAGAAAAAAATCTCCCTTCAACTGCGTAATCTTTGAAACACCAAGTAGGTCTCTGAAGCAGCCAGTTAAAAAAGGGAGAAATTCTGAAACCTAAGGAGTGATCACTTCTTAGTTGACATGAGGAAGTCACTCATATAATTAGAGTTAATTAACTTATCAACATCAAACAACACTGACATTCTCAAAGCAATTCAACTACAAATATGAACTGGAATTCCATGTGTCATAGCAGATATATGCTGTAGTATATGTATATAATATAGTAGAAAATATGCCTGTAGTGTGCCTTCAATGGAGCCGGAACTTCTACATCATCCACAGAGGAACTGCAGTACATGGATAACCCTTTCTGAAGAAGAGAAAAATGACTGTCATGTACACATACATACACATAATGCACATGCAACCCCAGCCCCCTAGACTGCTTGTTGCCACATCATTGGGATTGGGATAGGTAAGTGTAACACATGGTGAAGATATGGGAACATGAGACTAAGAAGGGGTGATGTTTGACTGAACATCTGACTGATGTTTGAGCCTGGGAAAAAGGGAGGAAATCCATCTCCTTAAGTGTTTCTTTAATTGTTTGGGTGGAGTTTTTTTATTTGGTTTTGTTTTGTTAGTGTATTCTCTTTTTCTCCATAGGTGAATCAGTGAGTAGAAGTTTATGTTAATAAATTGCAATACACTGCATTCAGTAAGGACTGAATGTGATTGCAGTGTGATACAGTTTTTTAATTTATAGACTCTAGCATGAGCTTAGTTAAGTTCAAAACCTAACAGCATGCAGCTGGCTAGTCCCTGCTGGAAATCTAAATGGACCTGTGGCAACAGGATTGGAAGTAGATGATCTTTAAGATTCCTCGCAACTAAAAGCATTCTATGGTTTTATGGTATATACCTCTGTACTTGACAAAATAGTGCCACTGTCCTCCTGCAAAAGTGAGTGTTAAAATAGCTGGGTAAGATGGCACATATTAGAGACTGCGTAAGATAATAGAGCCAGCTCAATTAAAATGCTAGCATTGAGCTCCTGGTAAAAGTGAAACAGAGAGGAAACATGAGTACTGAATTTGCAAAATTACATTAAATAGCTTTGCCTTCTCAATGAGATTTTATGCAAATCTCTATCAGTTTCCAAGACACATTCTTAAGAACTACTTCCTGCACCTAAGAAGTAATTTTCTCACCATGAGATCAATTAAACCCTGTACCCCCAGGGAAGCAGTGAGAGTTCTGTCACTTGAATCTTTTCCAATTAGATGTGAGAAAGCAGTCAAGATCAGGAATACATTAGAGAGTATTGACAGGAGGCAACTAAATGACTTAAGAGCCCTTTTCCAATTCTGATTTCTGTGGCTTTATGAAAATGGAAGCTTTCCTAACACAGACTAGAAAGATTTTGAAGTCTCTGATCAGCAGTCCCTGCTGGCTGAACCAGTATTGTCCAAGTTCTCAATTACAGCTTTACTTTTCAGGCAATTTCTAAGAAATTTCAATATTTGTGGATTCTATAAAAATCTTTCCCTTTTCTACTACATGTATCTGTTCTTTTAACAAAGTGTCAGTTTTTCTCTATAAGTCTTAAATACACCCTTTATTTTTAATTTCAATGCTGAAAACTACCCCTCTTGGTGTATAATGAACAGTTAGTGCTCTATTTCTTTCCTTCTGTTCACTCCCCCAAGTTATGCTTATATGACTGTATTAATCTGTTATTTATGAAAGTTGGAGTGAGTGATCTCTCACATTACTTTCTCAGTGTCTGCTAAGAATGAATCATCAAGAAATCTCAAAAGAAGTCATTTTGCAGAGCTTGACAATAAGTTTACTTCTGAGAGTTCATCTTAAGGCACATATAGAAAAATTCTGTAATCCCATAAATTTGGGCCCAAAGTCACACTTACTTAGAGCAAAGGAAAACAATTGCTGAGTGGTTGCTCAGCATTCAGTGAGGAGAGAAATGCTGTTTAATAGCAAGGGACAAAATCAAAGCACAAAATAAACTGTTACAAAGATAAACAGATAAACTGACATCTGCTTAAGATTATTTGTTTTGAGGTAGGCAGGGTGAACAGGAATATGAGCAAGTGGCAGAATAGGAATTGTCCAAAAAGAAAGAGTAGGGAATAAAACAGGTAGACATGATAATGGGGAGCATCTGAGTGAGAAAACAAAGGCAGACCTTTGAGGGTAAAGAGCCCAAAAGGCAAAATACTATCAGTACTGGCATCAAAAAATCATAATGTACATGTAATTACTTCATCTTTCTTCATAACTGAAGAAAAAGGCCCAATGAAAAATAGGAAAGGTAAACCTGTCTTACTCATTAAAATATTGTATCTCTGGCATCAGAAGTATTTAAAGTAGGAGAAAACTGTGCAGTATTCTGTATTTTTGCAGTACAAAGAATAAAATTTCTGGAATGATAGGGGGATTACACAGGCAGACGGGAGTATGTTATCCTAGAATCACAGAATCACAGAATCACAGACCAGTTTGGGTTGGAAGAGACCTTAAAGATCATTTAGTTCTAACACCTCTACCATGGGAAGGGAAAATTTCTACTAGATCAAGTTGTTAAAAATATTCCGTATGTTCTCTAAAATAAACATGCACATTGCAGTTCATATGGTTAGAGAATTATTTGTACCTTGCTGGAACTGATTATGCTGCCATCTGCTGGGCAGGGATAAAAGACAAGCACCTTTGTAACCGAAGTTGCGCGACTGAATCATTAGGGCTTTTCAGTGCCAGGAAGAAGCAATTTCTAACAGCCACAGCTCTTTGAGAATGTGTAAATAGTGAAGTTGCTACTTAAAGAAATGAGGTGTTAGGGCTGTCAGAAGAGGTTTAAAACGAAAACAAAACAACAGCACTGTTGGCCGCAAGAATAATGATGAAATTCTAGAATAGTCAGGATATGGCACCAGTGCTGCCAACATAAGTACATGTGTAAGCACGCCTTTTTCATGCAAATCTAAAGATATGATATAATCATACTTAGGAACTAAAACCATTTACTTTTCTTCTCATTCTAGATGCTGTTAGATTTTACACCCTCACACTGAAAGAATAACAGTGAAAACCAAAACATACTGAAAATAATGCATCCTTCTCAGAATATTAGTTCTACCTGGTGAACAACAAAGAAGCTCACCTATAACTAATATATATTGCATGGCTAAATAGGGAATTGCTGGGTATGCTCAAGTGGAAGAGGAGAGTTTACAGGTCATGGAAGGAGGGGCTGGCCACTTGGCAGGAATATAAGGCTGCTGCTAGAGGATGTAGGAAGGCAGCTAGGATGACTAAGGCCTCCTTAGAATTAAACCTGGTGAGAAGGGTCAAGGACAGCAAAAAGAGCTTTTTCAAATACATGGCAGATAAAACTAACACCAGAGGCAATGTAGGCCCACTGATGAACAGGATGGGTGCCCTGGTGACAGAAGATACAGAGAAACTTCTTCTCAGTGAGGGTGACAGAACACTGGAACAGGCTGCCCAGGGAGGTTGTGGAGTCTCCTTCCCTGGAGACATTCAAAACCCGCCTGGACACATTCCTGTGTAACATTATCTAGGTGTTCCTGCTCCAGCAGGGGGATTGGACTAGATGATCTTTTGAGGTCCCTTCCAATCTCTAGCATACTGTGATACTGTAATATTAGTTTCAAAAGGACAATCTATATGTCCAAAGCCCATCAAGTCCTGTGGCATAGTGACTAACTTGATATAAAGCAATGACTTCATCATCCAGTAGCTAGTCATTACGTACCCTTCACAGAATAAAATCTGGGAAAATTTGAAAGAAAATATGTCCTTTCCATCCTCAGTATGATCCCTAGCACATTTTAATTGTCTACAATAATTGACTTTTATAAAATACTTCTGACCCCAGTAATGCTGAAAATAATATCAAGTTACTATAAAGCCTATTCGTGCTGCAGTATTTCAAGTGATGGAGCTACATCAAAAAATTATACAACATCCATCACACAAAAAATTAATATTCAGAAAATCACAGGGAAGAAATTTTAGGTTGTTTAGAACATGAAAGTCTTTTTTCCTCTTCATATCCAGCTGTGCTATACAAGTGCCTATTTTTAAAAATAAGCACTTACACACAACAGGACTGCTAACCTACAAAGGAATTTAATAATTCCAAATGGCCTAACATTCTTTTAGACTGTGTGTTGTAAGTATTTAAGGCAATTATTATTTCCAACCTGTGATTTTGCCCACATATTCTGCAGTTATGAACATTTCCAATGGACAACTAAGTATTAAGGGCCAATTTTCTTTCAGTCAACAGGCAAACAAATCAGGATTTCTGAGTAATTTTTCATCCGTTTCATACTAGATATTACTTGTCATGAGAACAGGGAAACAGTTATATAAGTTAACATTGTCCTGTACAGTTAGACTTTGAAACTTTAACTTCCAGAGCTCATCTGGAAATTATTTTTTATTATGATTCATTTTAAACCACACCTCAAGTGTATCTAAAAAGTATTTCATGTAAGAACGAGGAAGAAATTAGTCAAAAATTCACAGAAATATCTTGGCTGGTTTGATTACTGCATGCATCAGAGAAAGAATTTATTTATTGTTGTAAGAATAAGAATTGTCCTGGCAAAGTTTATGAAGATGAAAGAATGAAAAGGGCTTCTGATTGTACTATGAAAACTGCACCATGTGGTAGTACTTGTCTGTGATTACCCAACCTGCATAGTTTTCTGAAAATGATTTCATATATCACAGAATCATAGAATAATGGAATTGCCTGGGACCTTAAAGCTCATCCAGTTCCACCTCCCTGCCACAGGCAGGGACACCTTCCACTAGACTAGGTTGCTCCAAGCCCTGTCCAACCTGGCCTCGAGCACTGCCAGGGATGGGGCAGCCACACCTCCTTTGGGCAACCTGCACCAGGGCCTCATCACCCTCACAGTGAATAACTTCTTCCTAATATCTCATTTCAGTCTCCCGTCTGTCAGGTTAAAGCCATTCCCCCTGGTCCCTACAGGCACTTGTCAAACACCCCATTCCAGGTTTCTTGTAATAGATACTAAAGTTTTAATATGTAAGTCAGTTAGAAACTGACTGTTTCTCTATACAGAAGGAAGATGCTATAGCTTTGGTACTATTTGTCGTGGTTTAAATCCAGTCAGGCAACTTGTTCACTCACTCCCAGTGAGTGGTTCTGGGCTGACAGCAATTGAGCCCCCCCCCCCCCCCCCCCCCCCCCCCCGCGGGGCTCTCCCCTTCCCCTTCCCCGCTCCCAGAGGAACGGGGAGGAGGATCGAAAGAGTGCAACTCCTACGGGTCGAGACAAGAACAGTCCAGCAACCAATGTACAACACAAATCACCACCGCTACTACCAATGACAACAATGATAAGGGAAAATAACAAGGGAAGAGAATACGATACCACCCGCCAAGAAACGAGTCCCACCGGAAGCCCGTGTCCTTCCGGGTAACTCCCAGTTACCCCCCACCCCAGCCATGACGTGCTGTGGTATGGAATAACTCCCTGGCTAGCCTGGGTCAGGCACCCCATCTCTGCTTCCTCACAGCTTCCCCTCCTCCCTGGCAGAGCATGAGCCTCACAAAGTCCTTGGTCAGGGTAAACATCACTTAGCAACAACCGAAAACATCGGCTTCACCAACACTGTTCCCAGGCTGGAAGTCAAAACACAGCACTGTACCAGCTACCACAAAGGAAAAACACGACTGCTACTGCTGAACCCAGGACACTATTTTATACACCTCTGCTGCCCATCTGAAAGAGAGATGTTTATGTGCTGCTTCTTTTTCAGAAAGAAAGACTTTTAGGTGGTCTATGCAAAGCTGGCTATTCCAAGAAGAGTGATCTCTTTTCTGCAACATTGTATTTTCAGGTGTAGCAGAGCCATAAATTCTCACTTGACACTAACATCTATGGTGACAGAGTATGTTTAAGCCTGTTAGCTCTTTGACTCCTCAGAAGACCAGAAAAAGAGGTTTTCAGCTATGCATGGACCATTAGCTCAGGGTGATAAAAGCTGGAGACAGTGGCTTCCAGAATGAAAGCCAAACTACTCCACCACATACACTTTCTAGGCTTGCCTTTTGCTGCATCTTCCTGCCTGGTTTGATTTAACAACAGACAACAGACACTTGTTTCGTATCTGTTGTGTCATATTCAAAATTGCATTGCCCCATATGCAGCATGAGAGAAATTTCAATCTTCCAATGATGATATATCAAACTTTAGACTGCAGGTGGTAGACTGCTGGTATGAGGCTGAACATCTTCAAGTTGATTAACCCATAGACATTTATTATAAAGTGTTTCATTAACTAGGGACTGAAGCAGTCTTAGCTAGCAGCCACAGAACAGCACTGCATTAGTCTCATGTTTTTGCTCCAGCTATCAGACTGAAATACGGGAAAGGGAGATCTCAGGAGCTGACACTGATAAGAAGATTGCAGCCACAGGGATCATATTGCTAGTGCACTAGTTGCTAAGCAATAATCAAGATACTTTTTCAAACAGATGGCTGCACAAAACAATGCACATTATTCTTTTTTAATTCAGATGTCATATTTATTCAACACTGAAAATACAGCTAACTGTAACATCCAGGCCATCCTCTAGAAAAAAAACCTTTGCCAAACATAAATATATGCCATAACTTTGATAAGACTTGAGTGTGTGAGAGGAGGTACATTCATTGCTTCTGCTGCAGAAAGAGACCAAGTCTTTCAGGAGGGATTGCACTGTGCAATAACCATTTTGGCACTTCTAGGGGATAATTCTAGGCAGTCTGCAGGCAACATCTTTATTATCTGATTTAATACACCTCATTCAAGCTGCACAGGAATTTTGGCAAGCAAGGTATTTGCTGTTTATGAATCTTAATGCAGAACTATAGGATAGCCAGAAAAAGTCCAGAGGAACTCACCCAAATTTTGAGTTCATGGCGAAAGAGTGAAAGACAGAAGAGGAATCCCAACAGATTAAATAAAGCAGTCAACCAATTTGAAGATGGGAAAGAGAAGAACGTTGCTGACACCACATTAGTTCAAGAGGAAGACAAAAATATTCTCCAGATCTAATGCACTCATTACAGAGTTTCTTCTCATGGTCAAGAATACACTTGCATTTCTGCCAGCCCTTTCCAAGACTTTCCAGAAGAGACCCACATATATCCAGTGTGGAGTGCTTCCCATGTGGTATTGCCACTTAAAGCTTTTCAAAATTGTACATACCTAGGAAGAAATTTGTGTTTCAATGAACTGAGAGTTTTCCAAGGTGTCAGTGTCTTGACTAATCACAAAACTACATCACCAATTGTACTGCATCACTACTGGCAACAGAAGTCAGCTTCTGCACTGCAGTTAGCTTTTCCTCTAAACAGTTGAAAAAATCTTTTAAAACTCTGTCATTTAAATGCCCAATATATCATTCTCCCTATTCCTTATGGAAAGGCCATTCAGCATCTAGCACTAAGAATGGTTAAAGTGCAGTGCACCAGCAGTAGCTTTTGATTTATCCAAGTATTATAAAAGTCATTATAATAGTTTACCACATTAACATTTGTGATGTGAGATCCATGATTTCCCAGCAGCAAACAATCATCATGAAGGCACTGTTAATAAGCCACTGACTCATTCACTCTTCTGTGCACGTCCAATAGAGGAAATTTTTCAAAAGAGCACAATTTGGATATTTATGTTACACTAAGGATAAAACCAGAAGACTGAAGTACCCATATGTCTGTATTATACCACCTGAAAATGATGTGTTCCAAGCTAATCTTTGCCACCCTATCTTTAGACAAATAGAAGACAAGAGAACATGGCTTAAAGATAACCTAATCAAAGGTCATTCCATGTCATGCTGACACACTTAAAAATAGTTTCACTATTTTTCTCTGGTTTTTCTCAATTGTAAAATTTTTAGTTTATTAAAAAGAATTTATGTCTGTACGTGTTTAGAAATATCTTCACAGAAGAATATCAGTTGTACTATCCATAACAAAGAGAAAAGGAAAAAAAGAAATAAGGAAAAAAAGAAATGTCCTGGGTTCAGCAGTAGCAGTCATTTTTTCTCCTTCTTAGTAGCTGGTGCAGAGCTGTGTTTTTGACTTTCAGCCTGGGAACAGCACTGATAACACCAATGTTTTTAGTTGCTGCTCAGTAATGTTTAGTCTGACCAAGGACTTTCTGAGCCTCATGCTCTGCCAGGGAGGGGGGAAGCCGGAAGAAAGCAGAGACAGGACACCTGACCCAAACTGACCAAAGAGGTATTCCATACCACAGCATGTCATGCTCAGTATATAAACTGGGTGCAGTTACCTGGAAGGACTGGACCACTGCTGGGGTAGGTCTGGGTATTATCGATTGGTGGGTGGTATTGTATTCTCTTCCCTTGTTGTTTCCCTTATCATTATTATTACTGGTGGTAGCAGTAGTGATTTGTGTTATATCTTAGCTATTAAACTGTTCTTATCTCAACCAGTGGGAGTTACATTCTTTCGATTCTCCTCCCCATCCCTCTGGGAGTGGGGGAAGGAAAGGGGGGGATTGAGAGAGCGACTGTGTGATTTGCGGCTGAGCTTAAACCACGACAAGAAATAAAATCTTCAGGTGTCCCAAGAACTCAAAAATAAAATTAAAAAAAAAGTGCAGTAGGTTGAGAAGAGCAACAACAACTGGTATAGTTACAAGGCTTAAATATGATTTCCAAGCAAACCTAACCACAGCATCCTCCTGCTTAGAGGAGCATCAAACAGAATCTGTCAATAAAGTATGTATATAGGAGCCAGTACTGGAACTGACAGAGCTTCTCTGGTAGCTTGATGAGTTCCCTTGCGTAAGGAGAAGTTCTTACTGTGACTCATTGAGATTCTATTTCATGCTACTGACAAAAGGATGAAGAACTTGCTAATAAACTTATTACAGCTACTCAAGATTATAAATAAGCCAACTATTTTACTCAAGTGTGATTCCCAGTTCCATGCCAGTTAAGTTTTTAAGTCAAATATGTAGGGAGTGATCAGTGAAACATGAATGCACGATGAAAGATTTAATCCTTTTAACCAAATGGGTTGTTTCCACAGAATACTCAAGTCACCAAATAGCATATAATATCAGTGAGGGCAAAGATGTGTCTTTATTGATTACACTCTTCCTAGCCCACACAATTATTCAAACATGTCTTGCAGGAAAGAAATTATAGAAATTATGCATCATATTCTACTTTACAAAAAATTGTATGATAATTTATATTTTATAAAATAATTATGTATCATATTCTATAGCTTTATCAAAGACAGTTTGCACTCCATTATGCAGAACTGAAGAAAATGCTTCCTTGCTTGACTCATTTTGTCAAAGCTTTCCATGCTTAGCTGAATTCTGATTGTAGCTGACAGATTTTAACACCTTCTGCATCATTGCATGATGGGGTCGAGGTCTCTAATATCTTGTATTCTTAAGGATTAAAGCTTTTGGCAGCAGCCCTGTTTCTGTGAAGTGATAATGCGCACACAAGGATTAGAGAGTGGTGTGAAATGGGAAGGATCTGGAATGACAAAAATACATGGGAAGAAATAATCAAGTTTGAGGGAACGAAATAGAAAAAGATTAACTATGTGTCAGCTTTCATATTGTATGTTTTTTATCTAGTGTCAACCTAAATCTGATAGGAAAAAAGACTGTTTGAGGCAGGAAGGATTTCTGAGCACACTGAGTTCACTAACAAATTTCCCTTTTCCCTTAAAGGAAGGTCAGCTTCAATTTATGTTCTTCAAAATAGATTGCTCTATCATTAAGGATGGACTTGGTGGGTTTGGCATCTGAAATCACTCTCAGAGCTCTGCCTGCATGCTCTGTGTTCCTGAAACATTACTTTTGTTGCACCTATGCATCCTGCATGGTGTGTCTCATATAAATATATTGGCTGTAGCCTGATATTCTAAAAGTGGGCACTGGGACAGAAATATGCTTATTACTTACAAATAGAGCTAACAGCACATGCAGAGTGTTTAGAGTAAAGGAAGATTAAAATTAAAGTAAACAAAATGAAACAATTGTTACAAATAAAGGCTGAATGTGTCGCATTTTCAGTAATCCATCTGTAGTTTTGAGTGGTGCATGGAGCTCTTATATTTCAGCACAGTCTAGATTGTGTGAGAAATGGTAAATATTAAATTAATTCAGTCTCAGATACCAGAGCTGGAAAAGTTTTGAATGTGTAATTGCTGTAGGTACACAGCTCTGGGCTCTGTTTTGACATCCTCTCTATAATGGATCTTCAGGGGTAAGTTTGAAATTACTTAATATGCAGAGCTACTCTGGACTAGCCGAATTCCATCAACATGCAAACATTTTCAAGAATTGAAACCTGTCCTTCCTTACTTATTCAGCTGTAGGCATTGATAGCCTGTAAGGGTGAGATGAGTGAGGTCCTGTTGTCATAACTTTCATTTTTCAAAGTATCCAACATTCTTTTTACCAGAATGAGAGAAAAGATGGAAATAAAACTGTGTAGTTTTACTATGCTTTACTGTGTGGTAAAAACATGTAAAAATGTGGTCCAAATGTGTCTTAAGCACTAATAGGCCTGGTCATTGACCACATCTCTGGGAAGCCTGTTTTAATGTTTGACCACTATGTCAGCACTCAAAATGAGGTCAGAACATCACTAAATACAGTGGGATAACCTCCTTTGTCTGGCTGGCCATGCTGTGTGTTATGCACCCCAAAGTGCAGTTTGCCCTCTTGGCTGCCAGGGCACACTGATGATACATGCTTAGCCTGCTGTTGACCAGCACCCCAGATCCCTTTCTGCAGGGGTGCTTCAGCCACTTATCTCCCAGTTTTCACTTGTATCCAACATTCCTACATCTCAGAGGCAGAGTTCTGCATTTCTTTTTGTTAAATTTCATGTCACTGATGGTTGCCCAATGCTCAGTCTACCCAGATCCCTCTGCAAGGTCCTTGAGGGAGTCAACTGCACCCTCAAGCTTTGTTTTACTAGCAAGCATTCAACTCCTGCCTCCAAGTGATAAAAATATTGAAAAGAACTGTCCATAGAATTGAGCCCTGAGGAACACCATTGATGACTGGTCACCAGCTAGGTGCAAGTACATTTACTGCAACTTTTGAGCTCTACCCTTCAGCCAGTTCATCACTCAGCATACCATGAACTTGATAATAGCTCATATTGTTTCAAGCCTATTCATGTGTTCCACAATGACACAATTTTCACAAAAATAATGTTCTATGTAGCTTTTTTTTAATTATCGTTAGGTTTATAAACTGACAAAGCAACAAAGAATTCATGCAGGTACTGAATTGGAGTTCACTTTTTTGTGTTATATGGAATCTGTGAATGGTTCCCTGTTGCTCTGAAAGTCATAGATTACTGGACTCCTGTATCTGCATGCAAAGAGAATTAATGCCTCTGAGAATTTCACTTTTAACATAGAACTTTGGTGGGAACCTGATTCAACCAAGACCAGTAATTAGCACTCCCATTTAATAAGGCTACTATTTCACTTTCGAGTTTGAAAGCACTGTAACCTAAGTATGTAAACACACCTGACTTTGCAGGTTTCTGAGGAGCAGGGTCTCTTTAATACACAGTTAAAGCCACCCCTACCATTGCATGAGTAAAATAAATCATGCATGGATGTGTAAGTCTGTGCACATTAGCAGATCAGCCACACAATTACACAAAAGCAGGACTGGGCCCAAAGGTACATAATTCACATAACGTTTAAGGGAAAGAAAACAGTTATTTACATGCAGTTAAACATAACTTTAGGTGTTGGTAACAAGATTAACTTTGCCCTCTTCTGGCTTGAATGTCCAAATAATAAAATTAACACAGACACTGATAATATTCATGCTATTAGTGGTCACATTAGCAACTAAATATTAAAAATTGATACTAAAACCATAACAAAGCTAAAAAAAATCATTGTGGATTAATGAAAAAGAAGTCTATATTTTAGTTTGAGTACACCAATATGAATGACCATCAAAAAGAGAGCAGGAAGTAGAAAGAGCACACCACCATATTTGTCTTTGCAAACAGTAGCTGCAGAAGTCCGTCTCTTCATGGTAACAACAGAATTCTTACATTACTCTTGATGGCCTATTAGCAATTTCCTTAAACAAATAGATATTAAAAGATCCCATGTTACTACTAAAATATAATATCATGCTTTAAGAAGAAAAGACAGGTTAAAAATGTAAGGGAAAGACTATCTGTGAAAGTCTTTGGGTCTCATGAAAAGACTGTTCAACATGCACAAAGTGTGATCGGTGTTCTAAGGATAAAAGTTTGAAAAAAAGCCAGATGGGCATACTTTTGAAGAGCCTTTCCAGGAGTATACAAAGTATTTCATTTTCCTTTGGTAGGTGCAGTCATTTGTAAAGTGATCTGTTCAATTTTAAACATAGTTCAAAAATAGCTGCTGTACGTTAGAAAAAGGATATATATCTTACAGTCACAGTAAAATTCTAAATAGAACCAAAGCCTTTGCCTCTTCTATAAATCTCTTATTTCAGACTTCTGAATTTTCAGTGACATGTTTGTGTGAATTTAGACACAAATTAATAGCACCTCTATTATTTAATTTTTAGATAAATTAAAATATTGTGTTCTATATAGCAACTTAGTCAAAATGCTAAACAAGGTGGGCAGGACAACATTTCTACTTATGAAGGCCTGAGATAAATCACATTTGAAGTTATTACATACTACAGTGAGAGTTTTCTGAAGTGAATTCAACAAAGAAATATTTTAAAATACACTTATTTTAATTTAAAACTAATTTGACTTTCAGGTATGTTCCCATAATGCCATACAAAATTGTCCTGGGTTCAGCAGTAGCAGTCATTTTTCTCCTTCTTGGTAGCTGGTGCAGTGCAGTGTTTTGACTTTGGACTCGGGAACAGAGCTGATAGCGATGTTTTGGTTTGGCCAAGGACTTTGTGAGCCTCATGCTCTGCCAGGGAGGAGGGGAAGCCAGGAGGAAGCAGAGACAGGACACCTGACCCAAACTGACCAAAGAGGTATTCCATACCACAGCACGTCATGGCCATGAGGTAACTGGGAGTTAGCTGGAAGGGCTAGGATGGCAGGGTTGGCGGGGGCATCGGTCAGAGCTTGGTTGGGCTTGGGGGGGGGGGGGGGGGGGGGGGGAGTTATCGGTTGGCTGGTGGTGAGGTGTTGTATTCTCTTCCCTTGTTATTTCCTTTATCATTATTATCATTGGTGGTAGCAGTAGTGATCTGTGTTATACCTTAGTTACTAAACTGCTCTTATCTCAACCCGTGGGAGTTGCATTCTTTTTGATTCTCCTCTCTGTCCCTCTGGGAGTAGGGGGAGGGCAAGAAGGGGGGGAAGTGAGTGAACGAGTTGTCTGGTTTGGTTTAAACCACGACAGTTCTTTTTGCCACCCAACGTGGGGCTCGAGGGGTTGAGATAACGACAGATTTGACTGGATTAATAGTCACTTGTCACAATGCTGATTTATTGGCTCTCAGAGTTGTTCCTCTTGATCTCACAGTTTCAGAATGTTGTAACTTACTTAGAGCCGGTATTCGCTGTGTTGGTGTTTATCAAGTGTGCGGCTTGGGCTAAGGTTCTTGTCTCACGGTACCTTATGGCAATGACTTGTAGTAGGGGTGGGCCCCAGCAGCAGGGCAGGACGGACGTGGCCATGGACTTCTACCTGGCCGTCCGGCTGCTCTTCACCGGCCTGGCCCTCGTCCTCGCCTCCCTCCTCGTGAGGCCGCGGGGAGCCGAGGGGGAGCGGCCCCAGGAGCCGACGGCTGCTGAAGAGGCCCGGCAGAGCGGCCCCGGGGACCAAGCGGCAGTGGGAGTGGGGCCGGAGGCTGCGAAGGGACGGCTGCCGGTGGAGGAGGTCGGGGTGGTCGAGGAGGGGAAGCAGGCGGCTGCCGAGCAGCGGGAGAAGGCGGCGGAGGAGCCGAGCCCCGCGGAGGAGCCGAGCCCCGCGGAGGAGCCGAGCCCCGCGGCCGAGCCCAGCCCGGCGACGGCAGAGAGCATCCCCCGGAAGCCGCCCGCCGAGCCCCAGGAGGATGCAGTAGACCACGCAGCATTTCCCGGCAAGGCAGAGGAGGAAGAGCTGGACTCAGAAAAAGAGAAGCTGGTGGTGAGAGAGCCGGCAAGCACAGCAGCTACACCAGCCCCAGTGACGAGTACAGCAGCATCAACTGAGAGTTCTGAAGGTTTTGAATGGCCTTTGGGTATCCTTTTCTGCAAACTATACTGAGATGCAATTTCAAGTATATCAGCTTCCTCACTGCTGAGATATTTTGTACTTGCATTTAATCAGTTCTTCACATTTACAGCTCCTAAAACAGATGTGAAATACAACCACATAATTGCCATGCAGAAATGACTATACGTTTACTGATGGAAATATTGATGGCTAGGCATAAAACTGACTTCAAATTAGTCTGTGGATGACAAAGGGCAGTAAGAGAATCAGTGCTGACTGGAAGACATTACGCACAAATAAGGTGTGTCTCTAAAAGCTCCCTCCTGCAGCTTTTCTAACCAAACAAGCATGTGAGCTTCAGCTCAAGAGGATATGGCTGAGTCCCGTTTTTACATTGCTGCACTGCTGTCCCTAACCCATCACATACTTGGTGTTAAAACTAGTGATCGCTATGAGAAAAATTTCTGGGTTTCTGAAGAAGTAGATGAACATGTATTTCAGATGAGTACCAGCCTCATCTCCTTTCAGTACTGGCTACAACACTGCCTCTTTCAGAACATTTTCCAGTACGGTTTCACTGTATATTGACAACTTGCAGAAAGTGTGCCATGAAAGACAGTGCTATTACATAAATTTTTGCTGTTCTTTTCTTCTTCCTGGTGAGATCTGATACATTTCTGCTCCATTGCTTAGTTCTTCCCATAACCTTCTCTGAGCTAATCAGAGCTGGGACATACATAGTGTGCTTCTTTTAGACACTGTCCTTTGTGAAGCTTAGACATATTATTTAGACATGATTTCTACTATTTTCTGTCAACATCAGATACCAAAGTCAGATACTGCTCTTGTACTGAGATACTAAGAGCATGTCTAGCAAGATCAAATTTCTGCAGTTTCAACAACTTAACCTGTCGATGACATCAAGTCATCAGTATAGCTGCCAAGTTTGACAAAGATTGGCAGTAGGTTCTAAATCTGTACATGTTTAGCTGTTCCTGGGATCTTTTAGGTCTGTTAGCACTCCATTTGTATATCCACAGGACATTTAATTGATGACATGCCTAGTTGTCTCTTTTCCTTTCTCTCAGTTTTCTCCTCTCCTTTGGACCAGGTGTTTTTTTTTTTTTCAATGATAAGGGAAGTTGGCTGCCTGCCCAGGCTTCAAGCTGCTCATCTGTCTGTCATTAAAAAAAAAACGAACCTGCAGCTTGAAATCTGAATTTCAGTCCTTCTCTGGGAGAACACGAAGCTGGGGCAAGGAGACTGATGGGTAGAGGGAAGGATGAAGGAAAACTCACTTGTTACGCAGTAAGAAGGCTTAGGGCTAAGTTGTTATGGGACAGCTCCCATCACAGGAATTTCTGAGATAGGGATAAGAGGGACTTATAGCTCATGTAACTTGCAAGCATGGAGAAAGGAGGGAAACAAGGGGATAGGGACAAGAACATTCTGCTAAAAATAAGTAGCAATAATGGGTTCAACTGGGTCCCTTTAAAGTTCTCTACTCCTAAATACTACTACAGAAGTTAGTCTCCTTTTCCTCAATTACATTTGACTAAACAAGTCATTAAATATATTCAAACCCTAAATCTAGGCTCACACAGGTAGCATAAATGTCTTTCTACATTCTCAAATGTAGTGTTTAGACTGATCTTCTAATGGAGCAGTCTTTGCTAGCCTTAGGAAAACTCTTAATTTCAATGTCCAGTGTAGACTGCATTTTGCTTAAAGGCCTCCTTCCATCCCACTTACATCCCAAGAATAACTGGACAAAAAGCACATTGGAAACTTAACATTTTAGTTCTAAAAAAAAGTTTAAATATTAGCTTATGATGACTTGGGTGTCTTGAGGGGATCCTTCATTGCATAAATTGTTATAAATCAGGCAACTGTAAAGTTAGCACATGTATGTATAGTTGTAACTAAATTTCTAGCCCTGACAGCCTGTTTCCCATCCCAATAAGACTGAAGCGACATCCATGAAATCTGTTCAGGCCTTATATTAGTGTTATTTATTGGTTGTGTTGAAAGTCTTTAGCAACCCTGAAGGTAAAGCTCCTCATAAATTCTGGGTTTCTGATGTCATGGAGCTTCCTGTTTCAATTCTGAACACCCCATGGGTTATGGAAGTCGTCAACAATGAAGCTGGGTATCTAAACAGAAAAAAACTCAGCATACACACACCTATACCTGAATTTATGATCTTGAAAAATTCAGCCATTTGCAGCATTAATTTTTCTCTTTGGAAAACTGAACAGTGGTTTCCAACACTTACTCAAAAAATATCTTGTAAACCTACAACAACTATACCTTGAGAATTTATGAGAGTGTATAACGGGAAATACAAGAACAGTAGGACAACACTTATCTGTAATAAAGTTTTGTCTGTATCTGAGAAGCAGTATGCTAAGGTTTTAATATATAGTACTATGTGAACAGGAGCTTAGCAGCATGTATTTGAGAGAATTAGCCCACTCATGGCGCTGCCATTTGGGTATAACATAGGTTTCTAAACCCATGGCAATAAAACGTTCTTATCTCCTCCATGCATGCCCGAAATAATGTGTTAAATTAACTATAGTTATTGATATCATTATGTAATTTTCCCTGGTTTCAATCTTGATTAGCTGAAGGGGCATCAACTGCAGTAACAAATGTGTCCAGCCATCAATATATCCATCAACCCCCTTCTTCCTATAAATTTTCACCTGTCACTTTATTCCATCACCATGCCATGATTCTTGTTTTTGAGTAACAAGTCTTTTCCATAAAAAGCAAAAAATGGTCTGTGATTAGTCACGTCTCTGGCCTTCTAAAAATACAGGATTCTGTTAATACTTTCACTGTCATCTCTGCATGTTCTGCAGCACACAGTTGCAGTTTTCTTTTTACTGCCTTTGATTTTGCTCTCACACAGAGTATTTGGACAGTCACACTGCGTAGAAATAATACATTCCTTGTGTTGAGTGAAAAAGATATAAAAAGTAGCATTTCTTCTCGTTCTAACAATTTAAAAGTATAAAACATGTAAAATAGAGTTGTAAAATTATGCATTTGAGGTTCACTAGAAAAGTGTCCCCATGTTTTAGTATAGCATCCATTGGATATACTTGGAAATAACATCCGTTCCTCATACCTAGAATTGCAAGCATTAAATGTAAGACAATCATTATTCAATATGCAGTTTTAGAAAGGAAACAGAGTCCCTACATTACAGTTCTGCTGTGGCCTGGATCAGACATGGTCTTCAGAAATGAAATGAGTTAGCAGGAGCAGCAGGAGAGATTTTCTGTTCTCGAAGAAGGCATTTTTTCCAGAAAAGGGACGATTAACTAGAGTCAAGCTGAATGTTGGATCTGGACCCAGGTGTTATAGCAGCTTCTTCTGCAGTCATAACCTCCTAGATAACAATTTAGCCTGAGGAGCAGATATGTGTCTAATTTACAAAATTACAAGGGATGTCTTAGAAGCGGCCTACAGAGACCATGCCACTGCTGCTCACAGTGTCAAAAGTGAAGAGTTTTTCTGATGCATTAGGTCATCTGGAACTAACTGTCACAAAGCCTGGAGAGGAAGAAGGAGCAAATAGCTGCTGATGGAAAATAGCAAAGGAGGGGAGCCAAGTGTGTGCTTTCAGTGGGAAGATCAGCTTTGTCAGATTGCTAGGGCAATCTTGACAAAGTCCTCTATCATCCCTAAGCATCTTCCTTGTCCAAATGTGGCGGTTATGCTTAATGCACCACTTTGTAAGTTGAAATATTTTTGCTTCTTTCTCTCTTCACTAATTCATTTAGGCACACTGTTGTAAGTACTTTTTCATATTAAGTAGTAAAAATAGTAATCCTGTGTAATTGGTCTTCATTTGAACCACTGGAAACAGCACTACCCGGTTCCTTTTAAAATGCTTCACAAACTCTTAGCAGACAGGATTTCAAGCTATCAACCAGTTAAAGGAAATGCAACCTTCCTTCCCAAACAACATCTTAAAGGCCTGCAATAAGCCAACAAAACTGCCAGTAAGTTTCAGGGAAAAAAGCACTTGAAAATGAAAAGCAGGTCTTGCTTGTTCTCCAGAGATAATAGCACATCAATTATTAGTTTCAGGGAAAACAAGAAAGAAAGAGGTTAAAAAAATACTTTGAGAGTGATTGTTTTTGCAGCCTGGACAACTTAAATAACATTTCCAAATACTTCATGAATCTTCATTCATGAGAGCACATTTAAAAAAAAAAAACAAAAAAAGAACTTATTTGTATTTTTGTGTAGAAAAAAACAGTGACTTCTATTGGCCTTGAAAGAATGCCAGTGGAGATAAGGAACATCTTTGGAATTTATTTTGCAGTGTATTTTCTAGAAAACAATAGCTTTTTTTTCCTATTTATAAATAGTTAGCTATCACTGCATCATCATAAATAATTATACAATATGCAGTGTTATTCAACCATCTACTTTATTAAAAATAGAAAAATCTCCATTAATCTCACTCAAAGAAATATTTTATTCCAGAATCCATTGAGGTAGTGAGTACTACTGAGTCTGAGCACACTCCTACAAACTCTAAATAAAGCTAGGTTTCAGTCCCTCAATTTTCAAAAAGACCTTATGAGGTCTGAAAAAACTGCCTCCCATTGATGAAAGACCACTAGGAGAATGGACAATGTCAGACATTTGTGCAGAGTTTTCTTCTCTGTGTTCTGTATTTTGTTGACATAAA
Source organism: Pezoporus wallicus (assembly GCF_028554395.1). Taxonomy (NCBI): domain Eukaryota; kingdom Metazoa; phylum Chordata; class Aves; order Psittaciformes; family Psittacidae; genus Pezoporus; species Pezoporus wallicus. The sequence continues at coordinate 116,209 of NW_026635926.1, read as the reverse complement.
CCAATAGCAAATCTCCCATTGACTTCAGATGGTGGTCAGAGATGCAGTCAACAGAGATTGTCTTGGGTCAAGAGGAAACCTACAAATCTTAATATGAAGGAGATGCTTCCTTGGTATTTTCAGAGACACATCAAGTCAAAATTGTGATCCCTGCAAACTATTTTAGATCATCAGAATGAATGACACATGCAACCAGAATTTTGAATTATTCAACAGCCAACAACTGTCAGCATATCCTCATTCAGAATTCTGAATAACACTAGAATATGCAGTCATCCAACAGTATTCTCACTAACAGATTCATTGCCTAGAGCCCATGGATTTACAGAACTTAGTATAGTATGCTAGCACAGATTTATAGTCATAAGCTTTAAGTCAGTGTTTTATTATCAAAATCTCAGTGTTTTATTATCAAAATGCAAAAAGCATTTAAGTACTTCTAGGAAAAAGAACCCTGCAGATTGCTAAGGCGTAAACAATATTCAAACAACCCAGATTTAAATGAGATCATGTCCATGCATATCAGAGCTACAGTAGTATATCATAAAAAAAATATGGGACAACAAGAGTTATTTTATTTTCTAATTTTCTCTTTCTAAATGCTGACTGTTTCCCTAAATCACTGCCTTCAGTACCAAGCTCAGCAGCTCTGTCAGCTGTTTTATTTCTTCCATGATCATGCTGAGAAAAATCACAATTTTTTGAGAGACATATTCTTTTCCATATGAATGAAAATCAAATGCCATCCTCCAAGGTAAATGGTTGTTGATGGCCAGTGTAACTCTTTGGTGTTCTTTGAATTGGCATGCACCATTTAGTTCCCTTTAATCTCTTCTTCCATATTTTTTTTATTAGTTCAGCATGTCAGGGTGGACAGACAGCACTGCCCAAACATAGTTCTTGTCAATCCCTCCAATGCTATCTCTCTTAACCAAAAGAGGATGCTGCTGAATATTTAAAATATCTCCTTTTATCTTTAACCTCCAAAAATGCAAGCGAAGAGTTATAGTCAGTCTGAAAAAGATAAATTGTAAGAATGCCTTATGGAAAGGTAGGGATCTGTTAGGGCTATTCATATAGTAAAATGACCACCAGTCTGAGATACTTTAGGTTCTGAATGCCACTTCCAGAAAGTCAGGATCCCATCTCTGATGGATGTATACTACTCTTCTGTGATATTTGAAAACTTCACCCACTTTGATTTGTTCATGTATGAACTAGAAGTAGCATATAGTGTAGATTCATGAATTTCAACTGGGCAAAAAGCATTGCTACGATCAGAAAAACTGCTGCTACTGTTTAAGTACATGACACAATTTTTTAAACAACTGAGCTATTGCTTGCAAAGTAAAATACCTAATCTTCATGTTTAAAAAAATTGATTTATTATGTAAACCAAGTGTGAACTAGCATAGACTCACCGTGACCTCAAACAAGATGAAAAATTCTGTTCAAAGATGTGATGTGCCTGGTTTCTCTTGAGGGCGAAACCTGTAAAACCTGAGACTTTAACAATTTCACTGCTGATTTGTTAAGAAGAGATGAGAAAAATGGAAGTATGAACATATCAGAGCAGCAACTAGATTAGTGGAAGAAAAAGCAAGAAGAATGTCACTGAAAAGGGAGGAGGAGGGAAACAGAAAAAAAATTATAAAAAGGAATTCGAGAGCAGTTATGATGTCAAAAATGTAGCACAGCATACACTGATTTGGTTCTCTTGACATCTTTTTGACTTTAGTCTCTTGGGGCAGAAAAAGGAATCCATCCACAAGTACAAAAGTAGGTGATAAGTAAATTACCATTAAAGAAAATATGTGAAAATGGCTATAAATACAGAAACAACTACAGCAACATTTTTATGAGGATATTCAGGTTCTCCACAAAGCTCAAATCAGTTAATAGATGTAAAGCCTGAACAAAAAATTTCTTGTAGTACTTCATCATGTTTAGAAAGTCCGTAACACCTTCTGCTGGGTGACAAGGTAATTAGAATGCCCAAAATGTACTTAAATTGTCAACATCACAACACCACACCCCTGCCAGCCTTACTGATTTTTTTTTTTTTTTAGAATTTCTCACTGTTTCTGCTGCTTTGACGTTTTTCCTGGTTTTCTAAACCTAGATTATTTGCTCACTTACTAGTATTTTTATATAGCTTAACTAGTCCTTTTGCCTTTCTAGAGGTCATACCTTCCCTTTACTAGCAGAAAAAACAATGCATAAATTTTTCATGTTTGCTCACAGAAGATTGCACATCACCCATACCTGTGTCAGACATTAATTCCTTTTTCTTAAACACTGCTTAATAAACGCTGCTATACTAGAAAAAAAAACATGGTATGTTAGCAAGGAATCCTGGGATCTCATTGTCCCTTTTCTTGAAAACATCCTTTTCTATGACTGTTGGCTCTATGACATGCTTTTTCTGTTACAAATTGTTGCACTATATACCTCTCATCTTTTATCATTTCCAACTAAATAGCTTTCAGTTAATAATGAACATTCTTATTACCTCTCCCTAAAGATATGACCGAGCAGTTGCACTACTAAATTTCATCTCATACTTTGCAGACCATTCCCCAAGGTGACCCATTTTTTGATCCCTTTTTTTGATAGCGCTGAGTAGCTTTATTCTATCAGCAAGCCTCATTAGCACTCTTCTGTCAAAGACTGCAATGAAAATACTAAACTATATTCATCCCAGAACTGATCTCTGAACAATTCTACCTGTAACTTTCCTCCAACTTGAGAATTTCCTTCTCAGAGCAGGACAATGTAATTTCTTCTTTTACCACCTAAAAGTTTTTAAAAAATATATTTTCACAGAAATTTTTTATTTTTTTTTAAGGTAAGTCCATGAGGCGGGTGGGTTTGGGTTTGTTTTTTTTTTTTTGGGGGGGGGAGGGGGGTGTTGTGATTTGTTTTGTTTTGTTACGTGTTTAAATCCACAGTCAACAACTTCTATGCCTGCATTTTCCCTTTTCTTAAAAGGTTTTATTAAACTTCTAAACAGCTAAGAACAGAATAATGCTATTATTGCTCTTTTCCTTACAAGACACTATAATTTAGAAGGGTCCGTGAAGGTTTTGTTTTTTTTAATGAAAGCTTTAAAACTACTCAGAAATCTTCACTTTCTTAAGGAAAATGAAAATGCGGGGAAGGGCTCCGAATCTTTTATGTGCTCTTCTTCTGAAATACTATCACTTAACAGTGATATCACTCACAACTTCACACCTACAAAGGTGGTGAAGAAACATAAGGAGCTTCTTTTAGTGGTCAGGGGAAAAGGTTAGATTATTTAATTTGAAAACACTCAGTTGAGTTTTACTTCCAACCCACATGGAGCAATTTTCATATTCGAGACTTTCCTCCATGACTGCTTGTAGATTAATGCCTATTTTCAGCACTCTTGTCCTAGAAGAAGAGAGACAAAAAGGTTCAACCCAGTTTTAGGGCTTTGCCTAGACTTCTCCAAACCTTTAAGTTCACAGGATAGTAGCTTTTTTTCTTTCCCTTCGTTTTTGTTGGTGAAGTTGAAGAACAGCAAGGATTTTGGTTTACCTGTTTTGCAAAATCAAGCACAACTTTCAGCAATTCTTACCTTATTCCTAATCTTCCGCATTCTAAGATTTAAAAACTAAGCTAAAAAGCTGAGAAAATATTTTTCCGTTTCTAAACACTCCTGCTAGTCACTGGCTTTGCTGTAGCAAGTCCTTCAGGCTTTCTCCTTTCTAGGAGATTTCTCCTTTTCTAGGAAATTTCTCCTTTTCTAGGAATTGCTTTGGTATTTCCTTGTGTTATCCAGAGTGTCTGCTTCAGAAAATAAGCATTTTCTCAAAGAGCTATGAGATTCAAAACATTTGGGATAAAGCACACATGGACACAAAATACCAACTTTATTCTCACAGAGAATTTGTAAAACCTCCAGTTAAGTCCTGACCTTGGGGGGTTTTATGAATGTAAATTCATTTAAAAAAAATAAATACATGACAGGCTGAGAGAACTGGGCTTGTTCATCCTGGAGAAGAGAGGGCTCCTGGGAGACCTTATAATCGTCTTATAAGACATAAAGGGCACCTACAAGAAACCTGGGGAAAGGTCTGTAGGGACAGGACAAGGGGGAATGGCTTTAACTTTACAGAGGGGAGACTGAGATGAGATCTAAGAAGATCACAGTATCACAGTATCCAGTATGCTAGAGATTGGAAGGGACCTCGAAAGATCATCTAGTCCAATCCCCCTGCCGGAGCAGGAACACCTAGATAATGTTACACAGGAATGTGTCCAGGCGGGTTTTGAATGTCTCCAGGGAAGGAGACTCCACAACCTCCCTGGGCAGCCTGTTTCAGTCTTCCGTCACCCTCACTGAGAAGAAGTTTCTTCTCAAGTTTAAGTGGAACCTCTTGTGTTCCAGTTTGTACCCATTACCCCTTGTCCTATCATTGTTTGCCACTGAGTAGAGCCTGGCTCCATCCTCGTGACACTCCCCCTTTATATATTTATAGACACTAATAAGGTCACCCCGCAGTCTCCTCCAGACTATAGAGACCCAGCTCCCTCAGTCTTTCCTCATAAGGGAGATGCTCCACTCCCTTAATCATCTTAGTTGCCCTGCGCTGGACTCTCTCCAGCAGGTCCCTGTCCTTCTTGAACTGAGGGGCCCAGAACTGGACACAGTATTCCAGATGGGGTCTCACCAGGGCAGAGTAGAGGGGAAGGAGGACCTCTCTCGACCTACTAACCACCGCCCTTTTAATACACCCCAGGATGCCATTGGCCTTCTTAGCCACAAGGGCACAGTGTTGGCTCATGGTCATCCTGTCGTCCACTAGGACCCCCAGGTCCCTCTCCCCTACACTGCTCTCTAACAGGTCGTTTCCCAACCTATATTGGAACCTGGGGTTGTTCCTGCCCAGATGCAGGACTCTACACTTTCCCTTGTTATATTTCATCAAGTTATTCCCTGCCCAACTCTCCAGCCTGTCCAGGTCTCGTTGGATGGCAGCACAGCCTTCTGGCGTGTCAGCCACGCCTCCCAGCTTAGTGTCATCAGCAAACTTGCTGATAGTACACTCAATTCCCTCATCTAAATCATTGATGAATACATTAAATAATACCAGTCCCAGTACTGACCCTTGAGGCACTCCACTAGTTACAGGCCTCCAACTAGACTCAGCCCCATAGACTACATCTCTCTGGCTTCTCTCCTTCAGTCAGTTCACAGTCCACCTCACTACCTGATCATCCAGTCCACACTTCCTCAATTTAGCTGTGAGGATGCTGGGGGAGACTGTGTCAAATGCTTTGCTGAAGTCAAGGTAGACCACATCCACTGCTCTGCCATCATCCATGCACCGTGTTATTTCCTCATAAAAGGCTAAGAGATTGGTCAAGCATGATTTCCCCTTGGTGAAGCCATGTTGACTGCCCCTCATAACCCTCTTATCCTTGATATGCCTTAAGATGGCACCAAGGATAAGGTGTTCCATCACTTTCCCAGGGATGGAGGTGAGGCTGACTTGTCTATAGTTACCCAGGTCCTCCTTCTTGCCCTTTTTGAAGACTGGAGTGACATTTGCTTTCCTCCAGTCCTCAGGCACCTCTCCCGTTTCCTAAGACTTGGTAAAGATGATAGAGAGTGGTCTAGCAATGACTTCCGCCAGTTCCCTCAGCACCCACGGGTGCATCCCATATGGACCCATGGATTTATGGATGTCCAGATTGCTCAACTGATCTCTAGCCCATTCCTCATCAACTAAGGCAAACCGCTCCGTTGACCTGACTTCATCTAAGGTCTCAGGGGTACAGGGCTCTTCAGGACTGCCTGCAGCAGAGTAGACAGAGACAAAGAAGGCATTCAGTAAGTCTGCCATCTCTGTATCTTCTGTCACCAGGGCACCCATCCCCTTCATCAGTGGGCCTACATTGCCTCTGGTGTTAGTTTTATCTGCCGTGTATTTGAAAAAGCTCTTTTTGCTGTCCTTGACCCTTCTCGCCAGGTTTAATTCTAAGGAGGCCTTAGTCCTCCTAGCTGTCTTCCTACATCCTCTAGCAGCAGCCTTATATTCCTCCCAAGTGGCCAGCCCCTCCTTCCATGACCTGTAAACTCTCCTCTTCCACTTGAGCATACCCAGCAATTCCCTATTTAGCCACGCAGGTCTCTTGGCCCTCTTCCTTGACTTCCTACGTGTTGGGATGCTCCGATCTTGAGCACGGAAAAAGCAATCCTTGAATGTCAACCAACTATCTTGGGCCCCTTTACCTTCAAGCAGCCTTGCCCATGGGATTTCCCCTAGCAATTGCTTGAAAAGGCCAAAGTTTGCCCTGCTAAAGTCCAGGGTTGCAATTCTACTTGCGATTCTACTAGTCCTACCACACAAGATCCTGAACTCCACCATCCCGTGGTCGCTGCAACCAAGGCAGCCCTCAACCCTTACTGCTTCAACCAGATCCTCCTTGTTAGTGAGGATGAGATCCAGCAGCGCTCCTCTCCTGGTCGGCTCATCCACCATTTGCAGGAGGAAGTTATCATCCATACACTGGAGGAACCTCCTGGACTGTGGCTGGGTTGCCGAGTGGTCCTTCCAGCAAACATCAGGGAAGTTAAAATCCCCCACGACGACCACGGCCTGTGACTGTGAGGCCGCTCTCAGCTGCCTGTAGAAGGCCTCGTCAACTTCCTCACTCTGATCTGGTGGTCTGTAACAGACACCTACAACAATATCCCCCCTGCCAGCCTGCCCCTTGATTCTCACCCACAGACTCTCAACTCTCTCATCATCTGTCCCTGGACAGAACTCGGTGCATTGTAGTTGCTCCCGCACATAAAGAGCAACCCCACCACCCTTCCTGGCTGGCCTGTCTTTTCTGAAAAGGACATAGCCCTCCATGACTATATTCCAGTCATGTGAGCTGTCCCACCACGTCTCTGTAATTGCCACCAGATCATAGTCTCCTGACTTAACACAGGTTTACAACTCCTCCTGCTTATTTCCGATGCTGCGCGCATTGGTGTACAGACATTCCAGGGAGCGAGCTGAGCACACCGATTTCACCCTAGGATTATAGGAGGCCTCCCAGTCTTCATTAATTCTGGAGCGCTGCCCCACTGGGGCAAGCCCAGCTACAAGCCCATCCCCCTTCGAATCTAGTTTAAAGCTCTCCAAATGAGCCCTGCTAATTCATGCCCCAGTATCCTTTTGCCTCTGTGATACAAACCTTTCCCACTTGTCATTGTCCAGAATGGTGCCCTATAAAACCAGCTGTTATCAAAGAATCCAAAGCCCTGCCTGTAGCACCAGTCTCGAAGCCAATCGTTTATGGACTGAATTTTCCCATTCCATCCCACATCATCAGTGGAAGATGGAAGGAGTGAGGAGAAGATCACTTGAGCCCCAGACTCTTTCACCATCCGCCCCAAGGCCCTGTAGTCTTTCTTCATCCCCCTCAGACTGCGGGAAGCAGCTTCCCCCTCACCTGTCTGGAAGACCAGCAGCGGGTCTGGTGCACCAGTCTGTCGGGTGCACCAGGTTGGGGAGCGCCCTAGTGATATCCCTGATCCGGGCTCCAGGCAGACTACACACTTCCCTATGATGAGGGTCAACTCTGCATATCGGGCCCTCTGTTCCTCTCAGAAGGGAATCCCCTACTACAATGACCCTTCTTTCTTTCTTATCAGAGGCAGTCTTGAGGTGCAAAGTCGACTGCCTTTTCCTATGTGGCCTTGTGGGCTGGCCTTGCCCCACATTCTCACCTACCTCTCCTTCAAGATCCAGGGCCTCGAACCTATTACGGAGGGACACCTGGGGAAGCAGGGCAGGAAGGGGGGAGGGTTTCCCACGACGTCGAACTGGAACTCGCTTCCAACCCTTGTCGTCTTTTTGGTCCCCTACCTCTGCGCAACAGCTACAGGGCAGGGGCTGTCTCGGGCCATCCCCCTCTGTGTGAGAAGGCAGGGGGTCCTTCCCCTTTTGGGGTGTATCTCCCTGGAACCGTTCCGACTGACACAGAAGGAAGATGTTCTTCCTTGTGAGGGCTGCAAGACACTGGCACAGGTTGCCCAGAGAAGCTGTGGCTGCCCCATCCCTGACAGTGCTCAGAGCCCGGTTGGATGGGGTTTTGAGCAACCTAGTCTAGTGGAAGGATGTCCCTGCCCGTGGCAGGGGGTGGAACTGGATGAGCTCTAAGGTTCCCTCCAACCCAAAGCATTCTATGATTGCATGATTGCAAGGTTGTTGGCTGGGTTGTGCTCTTAAGTCCCACAGTAACATTGGATATAAAAAGCTTAATTGAGCAAACTTCTGCAAACTGAAGATATTCCTCAAAACTATGAAATCTAGTACTTACAAATGCTGTCATGAGTAGCACTCCAGCCTGGTGCCCCTGCACAGCCTCTGGGCAGGCAAACGTGCTAGAGACCCCAGCCAGCAAATCAGTGCAGGCAGCTGGCTGGAGAGATCACCAAGCAGAATCTGTTTTCCACCTGGGTAGGATGAGGACAAAGCACATTGGTAAGACACAATGGCGCAAGTACAAACTGACACTAGAGAAAGCACTTGTACAGCCTTGGTGTTTGTGACTTCTGCAAGGAGCAAACTGAAACATATTGGTGTACTTGTGAGGCACCTGTGAGCCCAGGTGTGCATCACCAGGAGAATGAGGAGATAACCAGGGTAGTGGCAGGGTGCAGATCCAGAGCAGGGGTGGGCAGGCAGCAAGGACAGCCAGAAGTTGCTATGCAGGTGATGGTGGAAGCCTATTCCTACTGCACCTGCAGACCTGCAGCTTCAGCATAGTGTCATCGCTCAAACCCAGCCAGGCAACTCGTTCACTCACTTCCCCCCCTTCTTTCCCTCCGCCTACTACCGGAGGGACGGAGAGGAGAGTCAAAAAGAATGCAACTCCCACGGGTTGAGATAAGAACAGTTTAGTAACTAAGGTATAACACAAATCACTACTGCTGCCACCAATAATAATAATGATAAAGGAAATAACAAGGGAAGAGAACACAACACCTCACCACCAGCCAACCGATAACTCACTCCCCAGGCCCGATCAAGTACCGACCCATACCTCCTCCAACCCTGCAGTCCTAGCCCTTCCAGCTAACTCCCAGTTACATCCTGGGCATGACGTGCTGTGGTATGGAATACCTCTTTGGTCAGTTTGGGTCAGGTATCCTGTCTCTGCTTCCTCCTGGCTTCCCCTCCTCCCTGGCAGAGCATGAGGCTCACAAAATCCTTGGCCAAACCAAAACATCGCTATCAGCTCTGTTCCCGACTCCAAAGTCAAAACACTGCACTGCACCAGCTACCAAGAAGGAGAAACATGACTGCTACTGCTGAACCCAGGACATTATCCACCCCTTATTCCACACCATTCACGTCATGCTCAGATCCCACATTTTCAATATACCATCACTCTTATCTAAGTGCATGGACCAGTAGCTATAAAGCTGCTGCATCCATCTGGTCCATGATGCCAGGCTCCATCTCTTGTAACGGTCTTTCAGAGCAGGAGAGACTGTGTGCAGTGTTCACACTTGTGAATAACCTGGGCAATAGTGTCCATTGCTAAGTCCACCCCTCGATCATGAGTCCATCTCTGTGTTGCATCTCTGCTCTGATGGCCTGAAGTGCCATGGGCCCACCAGGCTTAAAATAATTCACTGTCCCCTTCAGCAGTTTCTGCGGCTTGTTGCTGGGGACTCCATGCAGCTGCCTTCCATCTCCAATGCTTCCAAAGCACTGGAGGGGCCCAGTGGACTAGATACTTGCCCATACTGTGCCACACACCCTGCCACTCATGACTGTCCAGCTTTGGGAAAAATCTCCTGGTCCCCCTATATTGTCGTCTAACCCCAGACAAGACCCAAACCTGACTCTGCTTAACTTTTGATATCAGACAAAATGGCTGTGGGTAGAACACAGTCTGTGTGTGTGCCAACATGCTGATCCCCATCACAGTCAGCAGGCAGGTCCCAAGGATACCCAAAGGCCATTCAAAACCTCCAGAACTCTCAGTTGATGCTGCTGTACTTGTCACTGGGGCTGGTGTAGCTGCTGTGCTTGCCGGCTCTCCACCACCAGCTTCTCTTTTCCTGAGTCCAGCTCTTCCTCCTCTGCCTTGCCGGGAAATGCTGTGTGGTCTCCTGCATCCTCCTGGGGCTCGGCGGGCGGCTTCCGGGGGATGCTCTCTGCCATCGCGGGGCTGGGCTCGGCCGCGGGGCTCGGCTCCTCCGCCGCCTTCTCCCGCTGCTCGGCAGCCGCCTCCTTCCGCTCCTTGACCGCCCCGACCTCCTCCACCGGCAGCCGTCCCACCGCAGCCTCCAGACCCTCTCCGGCTGCCGCTCGGTCCCCGGGGCCGCTCTCCCGGGTCGCTCCCACAGCCGCTGGCTCCCGGGGCCGCTCCCCCTCGGCTCCTCTGTCCTCACAAAGATGGAGGCGAGGGCGAGGGCCAGGACGGTGAAGAGCAGCCGGACGGCCAGGTACAAGTCAACGGCCACGTCCGTCCCGCCCCGCCGCTGGAGCCCACCCGCACCACAAGCCATTGCCATAAAGCACAGTGAGACAAGAACCCCAGCCCAGGCCCCACACCTGATAAACACCAACACAGCAAACACCGGCTCCAAGCAATGCACTACACTCTGAAACCGTGAGACCAAGAGGAACAACCCCGAGAGCCAACAAATCAGCACTGCGACAAATGACTATCAATCCGGTCAGATCCGCCACCATCTCAACCCTTCGCGCCCCACGTTGGGTGCCAAAAAGAACTGTCGTGGCTCAAACCCAGCCAGGCAACTCGTTCACTCACTTCCCCCCCTTCTTTCCCTCCGCCTACTACCGGAGGGATGGAGAGGAGAGTCAAAAAGAATGCAACTCCCATGGGTTGAGATAAGAACAGTTTAGTAACTAAGGTATAACACAAATCACTACTGCTACCACCAATGATAATAATGATAAAGGAAATAACAAGGGAAGAGAATACAACACCTCACCACCAGCCAACTGATAACTCGCCCCCCAAGCCCAACCAAGCACCGACCGATACCTCCTCCAACCCTGCAGACTCCCAGCCCTTCCTGCTAACTCGCAGTTACATCCTGGGCATGACATGCTGTGGTATGGAATACCTCTTTGGTCAGTTTGGGTCAGGTGTCCTGTCTCTGCTTCCTCCTGGATTCCCCTCCTCCCTGGCAGAGCATGAGGCTCACAAAGTCCTTGGCCAAACCAAAACATCGCTATCAGTTCTGTTCCCAGGCCGAAAGTCAAAACACAGCACTGCACCAGCTACCAAGAAGGAGAAACATGACTGCTACTGCTGAACCCAGGACACATAGACATAGTGCCCTGGTCACCTGTGAGGATGGGCAGCACCCACCAGGGAGTTCAACAGATCCAGCTATCTGAATGTAACATCTGCAGGGAAGAGGAAAGTCAGGGGACACCTGTAGGAAACTCAGGGAACTGAGGACAGAGGCACCATGCTTCTGACCCAGCTGAAATCTCAAGAGCCCTGCTTCTTGCTGGTGACCCTGATTTAATATCTTCATTTTATGACCATATGAGCAGTGTTCACTCCCAGCAGGCTGGGTGATCGCAGCAAATAGAGCTGCCATTTAGGGTGTCTTGGACAGGCTGTAGAAACAGACTGATCTGAATATCAACCCACTCCCTGGAGAAGTGCACTAACCGCTGTAGGGTTTGTGTTTTTTTCTTTTTTTTTCTGTCTTGACAGGAAAATTGTATAGAGGTTTCTCACTTCAAATGACAGTGCAGGACTAACAGTCCTAATTAATAAGTCAGCTTAAGCTTATGCCTCAATATCTTTTCTTGCTTTTCTATTGGAAGTCTATAAAGCTCTGTCAGGTCTTAATACTCTAAGAATGATATCTACTACCAGTTTAATGGTACAACTGGTATTTGTACAACTATCCTAAAGCCTTCAGGATCGTTTTAGCTGCATGTCATGCTAGGTAACCTTGAGTTAATAAACAGCCATGTAAGATTCATAAATGTTAAGAGGTAGAGTAGCGGACAAACAATCATACACACAACTATTGAAAAAAACAGCAACCAAATATTTAGCTGCACAGTTGATGCAGTTTCACTTCATCAGCTTTCATTTGTCACCTCAAAAACAAGCCACTGAATACACTTTTTAAGGCGGAAAAGAATTCTGAATGTAGCTTTGTGTAACACCTGCTTCAAGGGCAGAAAAAAATTGCAACATAGATTTCATTCCTCATCAGAAAAGACGCTCACAATAGAGGCTGAAAACTGTACATATTAAATGTCATAATGATATTGCAATCATCATATGTCTCCATTTTCTTCCCACTCTATAATTAGAGATAATTTCACACATACATTTGTGACTGAACTGACGAACAGTAACGTTTGCTGTTTGATTATCTTCCATATTGCACACAACATTTGAAATACTGCATTTTATCTGAACATTTTAGAATAAGCAAAAAAATACTTCAAAACGTCAAAGCTCAACAGCTATTTTTTGCAGCTGGTTTATCACTGAAGCAAGGTTTTCAAGTCCAGTTTCACTTTGTTTATAATGTGAAGCAATGCCATCAAGTTTAAGTGTTACTTCCCACGATTGTGCTTGGTAGTCACACATGTGTAGGTAATAACCCATATTTTAACTGAAAGAATATATAATTATCATTGCTTAGCTCATATTTACAAAACCTAAATATACAAAAATTCTTATTCTTTAAACATATGGCAGAATAGTCACTAATACTTGAAGCTATGAGATAAACTTACACCATGAGAGCATTAAATATTAATCCTTCTAGTTTTGATGTAGAGGAAATAAACAAAAACTTACTTATATTTTATAATTAAACCAGACAACTACAGATTACAAATCTGCTGTTAGATTTCAGAGGTCCTTCTGATCTGACCATCTGCTGAGCTTGCTGAACTTTTTTTGGTTTTTTTCAGGTTGTGTATTTGTACTCTATCAGAAGTCACCAAATACATTTTCAACACAGCAGTGAAATTACAACAGAAACCAAGTTGACTATAGAAGTAAGCTACAGGAGGTGGTACTGCTTACAGTCATAATGGCCTTGCAGGATAGCAGTCTCAATGGCACATTATGTATTATAACAATATATATTATAAATAGTATAAAAATAATAACATTAATAAGAACAATAATGCAATACTACAAATAGTAGAATAGTGATAATTATGATTAGTAATACTATTGTCATTATTATCATTATATTAATAATAATAGCAAATGAGGGAGAAATAACCTTGTCCCCCAAAAATTCAAGTGATGCACACTAAAACTGTTCACTACATACTGACAAATACCCGGCCCAGCCCTGTTCTGCAGTATGGAATACCCCTTTGGTTAGTTTGGGTCATGTGTCCTGTCCCTGCTTCCTCCTGCCTTCTTGTGCTCCTCCTTACTGGCAGAGCATGAGACTGAAAAGTCCTTGATCAGGGTAAGCGCCACTGAGCAGCAACTAAAACATCATTGTGTTACCAGCAGTGTTCTTAGACTGAAGCCAAAACACAGCACTGCACCAGCTACTAAGAAGAAAATTAACTCCATCTCAGCTGAAACCAGGACACAGCTGAAACCAGGACAAAGAATTCAGTGGAGGGAAGACTGTAAACCCTTGTATATGTAAGTAGTAACAAGGATTCAAATACATATGAAGCAGCACCATTGACATAATTCACTTGGACACACAGCACGCCATGTATGCACACCATGAGTTTGCACACCATGAACACAGACAGGGCTCTTTTAAAGAACCTAACGCTACCTTCTGAATTAGATTTGATATCATTATGAGTTTGCAATTTTGTAGGCATATTAAATTTTAAACAAGCTGTAGTCCACTTTCTGCTCATGAAGATGTTCTCTTTTTAACAAAAACCTTAAAAAAATTTTATATATTCCAGAATAGCTGATGATAGCTTCACAAAGTCTTCACACCTAATCCTGCGATAGAAAACCTAAATTCCCTAATCTATTATATTACAGTTTACCAAATCTTTGTATTGTTTTGTAATTTCTGGAAGCTGCTCACAGCGATGCAGCTCCAGAGTCTGCACCCTCTTTCTGGGCAATATCAGTCTTCTCATTTACTGTAATTACTTTCTGCTCCATCACCAGCCTACTCCTGCTGGCTTCTTCCTTCCTTGGTCTTCCACACCCTTGTGCCTTGGCATTAGTCTACCTCCTGCTGGTATCTTTTTTCCCTTTGTATGGAGCTGTTAAGGAAAAAGACCTTGTGAGGCTGAAATAAATAGAGAACAGCCTTTCTATTACAAGTGAACATCTAGGAAATTAAATATTTTTCTCAACCATGAAGCAGCAGCATAGCTATGAGTCACATTTTTCATGTAGTGTACTTATGCTGCCCTCCATAAAGCAGCAGAGAAAAATCTGCCTTCCTGTTTCTAAGGTAAGGAGTGAAGCAGCAGAGAACAGCATATGCACGAGATAGGAAGGAGAGAGGTAATCAATTTAGGAAAAGAATCCCGCAAGTCCTCTCCCTAACAAATTGTTATTGAAATTTACTCCTTGAAACTATGCCATAGCAGACCTGCTTTGAATCAAGTAAGCCTAGAGAAACCTTTAACATTTTCACATGTTCTAAAGTGGTAAATCATGTTTAATGGCCTCAAAACCAAACATTTTCAGATCAGTGTAGATGAGCATATCATGAAGGAAAAAAGGAAAGTAACACCACACAGCGCACCTCTCAAGCAAGGTGAGTACCAAAATCTGTACAGACCTTTACAGTGCGCAGCACATCTCCCTTCTTCCAGGGATCAGCCTGTGCTCATTTTGCTTGTGGAAGGTAATTCTGAACACTGTGGAGGTGGCATCATATGCCAGTAGGTCCCATGCTGAGTAAACAAGAGTCTTTCATCAAGTTAAATTAAGAATTGCAATGTATCTGAAGCAAAATGGTTAATGAAGCAGTAGGATACTGTGACCCTCTGCTAGCTGTAATAAATTTGAGGCTGCTACAGCCTATTTCATATGAAGAGACATTGATTATACTTGTCATCTTATGAACACTTTAATTTGAAACACAGATTTATTACACTTTTTTAAACATTTAAATCAGCCTGGAGTACAGACCTTCTTCTTAATAAACATGAAAATGCAAAGGGATTTTATTACTGGATTTTGATGACACAGGGGCACACAAATTATTACTAAGAAGGCTGTGAGCTGTTATTGAGTTTCTTTAACGAGATCAGGCCAGAGAATTCTTTGAACATGGACTTTTCTAAAATACAGAAAGTAGGACAGCTTCCCATTTCAGTAGAAACATTTTTCCACCCCCTTTAAATCCTGCAAGTTCTGTGTGAACATTTTTATTGATCCTTGAGTACATACAGACTTTTCTGCCACAGTTTACCTTCTCATAGCCATACGATCATAAAGCAAAACCATTACTGCCTCTCAGCTGTTTCTGAATTAACAATAAACCTTAATCAGCATTCAAATGTCCCTGGTCATAGCAATTTACTCCACAATCTAGTGTGTAGGTGGTGCAGTGAGAAACTGAGAGTTAAGACCCTATGTGATAAAAACAAAGTAACCTATTTCAGAGCTGATTCTAGCTTTTAGTAACAATAATTTGCCAATCATTGCCCTGAGGCTGCAAAACAATACAAGTTCTAGCACCAGGAGGTCTCAGAGGGGAAAATTAATTTCAATGAAGCAGCAAACAGAGTTCAGAAGCAAACATTTTTGGAAAAACATATTCCAGCATTTAGTGCTTGTGGGATTTACTGCATTTCTAAATGTCTCCACAGTATTAATTTTATTAAACATTTCCATTTATTCAGATAATTAATTCAACAATCAGACAAGATGTATGGTTCCTCAGGAGCTGTGAGGCATGCTGATGCAGGCGCATCTCCAAGCATTAGGCACTGTCTTGAGCTGCCATATCTGGCTGTTCTGGTCAGAAATTAGGACATTCACCATTCCACATCTGCCTCATACACAGCTGCAGATTAAAAAAGAGGCAGCCACTAAAACATGAATCAGCAGGAGAATTCA
Organism: Pezoporus wallicus; assembly: GCF_028554395.1. Lineage (NCBI taxonomy): Eukaryota > Metazoa > Chordata > Aves > Psittaciformes > Psittacidae > Pezoporus > Pezoporus wallicus. Next base: position 100,138 of record NW_026635926.1, on the reverse strand, counting down.
CAACAGGACATTGGAGTGGAGCTGAAACATCTATATTTATCATATGAAATCTCAGAAGAAAGCCGGTCCAAAAGTTTTATGAAGAATAATATTCTCACACAAAATGCTAATGGGAATCTTCCTCACTAACAAGTGAATTCTTTGGAGCCTTTAAGAGAAACCAGCCTCTGTACTATCTAGCCTGGCCAGCCTGCCTCACCATCACTGCTTGGATACCTATAAGCTTCTCTTGTACTCTCTGTTTTTTACGAAAGTTCCAGTTTATGTTTCTGATCTCCTGTTTCATTCATAAACATAAACACTGTCTCTAATAATAATAAATACACTAACACATGCATTTGTATGTATGGAGGGATGGAGAGTAGAAAGAGGATTGCCTATTCAGAGTAATTTTGAAAGATCTACAACTGACAAGACACACATAGCATTCTCTTTTGGAACCTGTGCCTGCATTATATGGGCTTCATTAATAGCTGAAGTTTGAAAAGCCATAGCTGATGTAAAAATTCAAGGTAGAGATAGGACAATTTGCCTGAAGGAGAAGCTTGAGAATGAAATCTGTACTTTTTCTTTTGGTGATGTAAGTCAGCATATTAGAGCTTTGGATACAATACAGTTTAGATACAATGTTAGCATTTATATTTTTCCACAAGCCAGGAGTTCTTTCATAATGCCTGCACTAAAGTTTACCTTTAAAACAAAAAAATAGCCATCATGACATCAGATTATAGGTATCTGAAACAACTGAAGAAGCTTTAGTTTCCAGAACACTGAATTGTTTCCAGGACAATGAATTCTGCAATTCCGCAATGGAAAAAGCAAATTTGCGTAAACTTGAATGAGAATTTAATTGAGTGCAGTTACCCACTGTGCATGCTTTTATGAGGATTCTTTTTTTAATGGGTAAGCAATCCCCTTATGTACATTCCTTTATCAAGATCTTAAATTAATCTCCCATTTTCTTATTTTAATAATTTGTTTTAGTGAGATCTTCCTATAATGTCATTTTCATGGACCGTACATAGATAATAAAATCATAAGATAAATGGGCAGATATGAATAAGTTAACTCGTCCTGCTGAAATGTCAGCTTTTACAGAAGTATCTTTTAAAGTTCAGCTGAAGGTACTTAAATTCTTGCACTATAAATCTGAGAATTTTAGCTTTCTAATCCTCAGTTTATGATCTCTGTTCAATGGTTTCCAGAATTACATTGAGAAACCTTTTGAGTAAGCAGTATGATTTATTTTCTTTTCTATTTTCTAATTTTTTATATATATTTCATACTACCCTAACACTTTCTTTGTTCTTTTAAGCATTTTGTCGCTGTTTACCATTTATTTCACAGCTGGCAGATGTCTGACCAAACCAGCCCCATATAATCACTGTTTACATGCAAGAAAAATACAGTCTCAAAGACTCTTTGTCTCCTTTTATCTGAATATAGTGCCAACATGATACAGTGATATTCTGAGTGTTCATCTTCCAGACAACGCCTCACAGCATACACTGTGTGTTTTTAAGACAATACTGGTTTACGCAGCTACCTCCAAAAGGTTGTCCTGTATGAAGGGCAGCAAAACACAGGCCATTGACACTGATCTCAGCATCCAGTTAATTGTGTAGGTTATATAATAAGAAATGTGTCATGAGGTAAACCACTTGTGAACAGGACGCCTTTTGGCCAAGACAAAACATGAACCTTTAGTTTCTGTGCAGTACGCTTGCATGTTAAAAATTAAGATGAATTTCATAACTTAAAGTTCTTGGCAATTTTGTACTAAAATTTTGGTAAATTTTGGACATTTGTCTACTTTAGGTGATTTATATGTTGTAGTGTGCTAACACTCTACTAATACAAAGGAAAAAGGAATCTTATGGACCTAGACATGAAAGTTACCAAAAAAAGTCCAAGACTGAAGTGGAAACATTATTTAAACAAATGTAGCTCATGTAAAGTACATTGAGATTGTCAAGAGCTAAAATGGCAGAATTATTACGAACATCAGGGCATAATATACAAGAGTATTCTATATTTTATAGTATAAAAATAATGCAAATATATGAGGTGCATCCTATTTTACCATGCATACACATTTTATACACACAGGTTTCATTTTAGTGAATCAAACACTCTATTATTTCCTTGAGACTCAAAGGTAATAAATATATTTTGAAGTATTTTGCTGAATCTGGAGATAACATAACTGAAAGTTTTCCAGCATTTTCAGTGTAAAAATTATTGTTGTGATCTGTTGGGAAAACTATGATGTCATTTATCATTGTTTCTCTCCCGGAGGGTTTACTGTTTCTAATGTTCTTCAACAGTATGAAGCTCTATACCAATATGTGTTATTTGTGTTATTAAGTTTCACCTGCATAAGGAACTCTCAGATACCTGAAAGAGACACAAGAAACATACAATAACCCCCAACAACACCTTGTTTAAGCTGACAGGGAGTAATGAGGGTTTTTCTAATTCTATATCAAAAGTACTTACGTACACTTAAAATTTCTGAAAATATTTCAAGCTTCCTCTTGGTGAAAAATGTTGTGTCTGCTGCCTTCAACACCACAAATGACAGAGCAGGAACTGAGTTGTCCCTTGGTTTAAAACATTTGTTTTTATGTTCAGAAGTTAATCTTCTGAATTTTAGAAATCTTCAAAATCATTAAATACCTCTATTAAAATTTCTCTGTACGCCATGCAGCTCCACACTATCACAAAAGAGAGGGCTGCTTTCAAAGAAAATCTGAAGCCTGAGCTCTAAATGATGAAAGTACTGGCCAGTTACTTTTCTTTGAAATGCAGTCAAGTAGAACGAATACTGTATGTCCTGGAAGAATCTTACCGTGCTAAGATTTCTTCAATCTTTTTAAAAGATTCATACACCTATGCTTGATTTCTTTGATCCCTATAAAATTAAATTACTCCATCAGGAAGGAATTGTACCTGTTTAAGATTTAGTGGAATATGATTTTAATTTTCTTACAGGAGCTGTGCCTGTTAGAACCTATGATCAACAAAATATATGCTACCAGCTTGGATTGCTGTAATAGTTGCTGAATATCATGTGTATTACTTTTGAGTTACTGCATAAGAAACAAAAGTACATATTGCTATGTATTTTTTGCTCTACAGTTAGGATCTGGAAGCTTAACATAAACCTACTTCATCCTCAGTTGTGAATTCACCCACCAATCAGCACCTTTAACAATTTTGTGCTTCCCAGCCCAGCAGTGATACCTTCTGATAAGAAGGGAAAAATAGTACCACTACCCTGACTCACAGCATTGTGCTAATATTGTGCTAATTTAAACATAACAGCATCCACGTAAGAAATATCCATAGAGTTCTATAGCTTCATGAAGAGAAAAATATCAAATATATAAATGATCACGAAAAAGCCATTTCACTGAAACCTAAAAACATCTGAAGACCTTGCAAATTGGTAATATTAAAGTTATACACAAAATTCATGTATTTGATCTAAAAAATATGAAAAAAAAAATGATATTGATCTTCTCTGCTAATAGTTTACTCCTACCAAGAAAAAGAGCTCATATATAAAACTCTTATTACTGAAAAGATGCATAAGCACAAGATGTATTAAATACAGTCTAACCACATTCATTGTCAGAAACACTTCATGGATATTTTACAGATATTGATGGTGTATGGAGTTGATTTGATTTCCTAGATAAAAAGGTCATTGAAACAATACATTCTTCCTGAACTATAGTATGCATTTTGGACCTACAGCATTTCCATATAAACGGACTTCGGGGCTCATGGAAGTCACAGTGCCTCTGAGCAGGTGCAAAGCCTAATACAGAAGAGCCTGCAGGTAGTAATTTGAATCACACGTGCATATGTCGTAGTATCAGAGCCTTATTTTTAACCCAGGAAAAAAAAAAAAACACATTTTATTCTGACAGTAGCATGAAATATATCAGCCTTTTGAGGTCCACAGGTCACTTTCTATGCTTGCTGTTAATGTAAAGCACTCATTCATTAATGAATATGGGAAGAGCTGTAAGTTTAATTTTAATGCTGCTTCACAGTTTCAGGCTTTTCAGTGTTTGGTTTGGGGTTTTTTTTTGTTTTTTTTTTTCTATTCCAAACTCCTTCTTTATTTTAAGAACTACAGCATGACAGCATACTCCTTTCTTCCCTTAACAATCAAACCAGTATTTGATTTAACTTAAGTGGAAATTTTTTCCTTAATGGAAAAAGGTCAATATTATCCCAAAGCAATCGCATTTGACTATACATGTTAGACCTTGTAGAATACATATGGAAACTACATTTCAGTCACTGTTGCTCTTTTCCTTTACTCGCATCAGTCACTGCTGTCTGTATTTCTGTCTTACTTTTCCATACAGCAAAAGGAAAAGATTTTGAAGTCAAATTCAGATTTTGAAATCACTGTGAACCCCTCTTTTCCCCTAATTAATCCTCCAGCCTATTCCTTTGATGGTGAGGGGAACAGCAATCGGAACATCTATTAATAGCAGCAACAGTGACACCCAGTGGCCACTTACGAATTATATTTCAAAGAGAGCTGTGGGAACGAGGTACCTATTGTCTACCATATGACCCCACAATAAACATGATATTTTAAGTTAATTTGAATTAATCTGTCATTTGGATCAATCACCAAAACCAGCCAAAGATAAAAACGAACTACTAGCAAAGGAAAAGAGCAGCTTAGGGATCTCGTCATACTCAGGAAAAAACATGAATTTATAAGATCACAAGTTGGGACCATTTTCCTAGAAGGCTCAGATAATCTCAGTCAAACACAGATAACCTCTGTCAAACTCCGTCAAAAAATTTAATAATGTCAATGATTCCTATCAGTGGTGGACAAGAAAGCCACTCAGATTTCCCTGCTCTATACAAGTTTAAAGAACAGGATTGTAAAAGTACAAAAGTAGTTACAGCTTTTCCACCACTGTCTTATCTTGAGGGACTAAATTCTGTATGGAGAAGCAAGTACTTAGAATAACACATGATTTCCACAACAAAACTTCTCTTACAAATATTAAGCATTGCTATTTATGACCACACCTTGATAAATTCCTAGGACATTTCTAGACCAAGACAAAAGAAATAATTAAATGGGTCTATTAATCATCACTGAATCTTCTACTACAAATAAATATATATGGATTACCACTTCAGAGACTAAAGGTTTTGGGTGGGATAAAGGTTTGGGGTTTATTTTGGTTTTCTCCTAATCAGAACTTTTTTGGCAGCAGTTTAGAATGATTTTTAATAGAAGTCAATAGTTTGTGATAGGAAAACAAAGATCAAACAGAGAACTCCTAGAGGAATATGCAATGGAAGACTAAAACATGGAAGTTGTATCTTATTCCTGTCATAAACAAAGGCATCCACTTGAAAAAATCAAAAATACGCAGAAGTGAAAGAAGGTCTTAATTTGTTTTCACCACTTAGAATTATGAGCATATTCCAAGTGTGTAAACCAATGGGAAATTTGGATAGGAGAATGAGGGACTTTTTTCCTAATACGGTCTTATGAAGCAACACAGGGACTGCGAGGCTGTACTGAAAGGTAAGGCATAACTTGAAATCCTCCAATTCCTTCCAGATTTTGTTCAGAAGACCACAACTTTAAAAACTGATATAAATTCCATTATGATCCCTTAAGTCTGTAACCTGCAAAACACACTTAATAGATCTTCACTCAGTGATTTCCAAAGTAAGACAAATCTCAGCATACACCAACAGCTGCTGAGATCTACGGAGATGAAAAGTGTAGCTATATTTTGAAATCCAGGACAATGTAGCAACTGACTTATTTAAATTAATATTCAAAGAGCAAATTCAATACTGAACACTGGCTTACAATTTTATCACCATTTAAACAGGTATAGAGCAGCACCACCACTTGTCAATAAGTACATTCTGAATTTATCATTTCTTCCCAGATAATTAATTTTGTATTATTTCTTATATATCATGGACACACATTTGAATGAACACCTACTTAAAACTTTTCTTAAGATGAGGATTATTTATTTTTTTTATTATTTAATTATTTTTATTTATTCATTTATTATTTATTTATTTAATTAATTATTTATATTTCAGACTTCTCATGCAATTTATTTTACATCAAATTATTCATGCATTCAGAGTCCACACCCAGCAATATGCTTTTCCCTTATGTCCTGGCTTCAGCAGTAGCAGTCATTTTTCTCCTTCTTAGTAGCTGGTGCAGTGCTGTGTTTCTGACTTGCAGCCTGAGAACAGCGGTGATAACATCAATGTTTTTAGTTGCTGCTCAGTAATGTTTAGTCTAACCAAGGACTTTCTGAGTCTCATGCTCTGCCAGGAAGGAGGGGAAGCCAGGAGGAAGCAGAAACAGGACACCTGACCCAAACTAACCAAAGAGGTATTCCATACCACAGCATGTCATGCCCAGTATATAAACTGAGGGCAGTTACCTGGAAGGGTTAGGTCACTGCTCAGGTTGGGCTGGGTATCGGTCAGCAGGGGGTGAGCAGTTGTATTCTCTTCCCTTGTTATTTCCCTTATCATTATTATTATTGGTGGTAGCAGCAGTGATTTGTGTTATACCTTAGTTACTGGACTGTTCTTATCTCAACCCATGGGAGATACATTCTTTCTATTCTCCTCCCCATCCCTCTGGGAGGAGGGCGATGAAGAAGGGGGAGTGAGTGAGCAGCTACATGGTTGTGGGCTGCTGGCTGCGCCTAAACCATGACAGTTCTTTTTGAAGTCTACAGCACCCGGGATTCCCAGGCTGTCTCCCATCCAAGTACTAACCGAGCCCAACCCTGCTTATGTCCCATGCTCATGTACCGATGCTCATGTACCCCAGAGTCGAGCCACTGAGGAACACCAGAACAACCAACAAGTGGTCTTGAAAATCATCAAAAATAGCTGAAGTTGAAGTCACAAAATGTATAATCTTAGATCCTACTCACAGTAATAATTTCACAGCAACAGAATCTGTGGATTCTGGGCTGCACGGGCCATAGCACTGAGCACACCAGATACTAGGGAGAAAATTAACTCTATCCCAGCCAAAACAGGACAAGCATAAAGGTCACTATTACTGAATATTACAGAAGAATATATATTTCACTACTTAGGAAACAGAGTCGGCTAGAAATATTGGCATAATTCTCTTCTTTCTTGGCCTTCACTCGCTATTATTTAATTACTTCAGCCTTGTTGAGAAATGTGTAAATTTACCAAGAAAAAGTAAATCTTACACTGTCAAGACCTTTTTGATTTCAGAAAAAATGGCAGCAAAATGAAGCTCTTTGATATAGGAAACACTTCCAAGCGTTATTCAAGCCACAGACAGTCTTCCTTTAAAAAATGGGTCAGACTATTAAAGAACACACTGAGCTACCAAAAAAAAAAAAAAAATAAAAAAGGCAAGCCTTCTTCTATTCATAAGAACATATTTGATTTAAATGGGCAACTTTCATCTCCAATGTGCTCTGAGAGTTCACTCATTTTCAAAGACAATGTAGGAGTATCTCAGTCCCAGTGAAAAGGTAGCTGAAACTTAAAGCCATCATATTTTTAGATGACTGGTTTTACCATTGGTATGCCTCCATAGAAAGAACAACAAAAAACAATGAATCAACAAACCAAACGAACCACACATATTTGAGTATTTTAATCCTAAAGGGCACCATTTTTGCAACAAACACCCCTGAAAAACAGGGCATTATTGCAAGTTGTAGGGTCAGAACAAGGAACTGGGAGAAGACTTGTCAGTACATCTGCTCTCCATAGATATTTTCCAAAGGATATATTCCATACCTCTTAAATGGTCTTCTGTCAATACCAGAGAAGTTTGAATCAACCATCAGAGGTTCAGCTCTAGAGGAGACAAAACTCCATACTCAGCAAATCTTGGGTATCCTTGTTGCAACTGTTCAGTGCAGAGTTTCCTGGAGAGCATTTATTCTTGCTCTCTGTGCCATAATTCATTTAAATGTCTGTGAAATACCAGTCCTGAAAGTCCGTGCAAAAATTAGAACAACGGAATCCTACTTGTCCAAATGGACTCTCTTAATAGCAGCAACACCCAGTCCTGGCAGATCTCAGGACCCTCTTCTCCGAGCTGCTGCTGAGGTGTGCATGCTACAAACCCTGAGCTATTCAGAGCTTAGTCCTGAACAGTCCCTAGGAATGATGTGAAAACACCTAGTGATGAAGGATGTGAAAACAGCTAGTCTGACAGGACAAGACTTTGTAGCCACCAAGTGGCCAGGGAGTCATTAGAGCTTCCCCCTAGAGGGGAGCATATACCACCCTTTCCAGCATAGATCAGAACATCACTTGATATTTAATAGCACTTCATCCAAAGAAAAAAACCACACTTTGTAGAACATACAGATTCCAATGAATCATCATGACTGTGTGGAAAAATTCTGTATCCAGGAGGAGGACAGCACACAGCAGAAGCGTGCCAGCAGTCCTCAGTACCACATAGAAGGCAACACGGAGCTTAGGAGAATCAATTTTCTTAGACACAAGGGAGAATCTCAGTTGCTCTGCTAACCTGCAGATTTTGGTTCCTTAGACAAAGACACTGAAAAGACATCACCACTTCTTCCTAAAACCCTTCAGGAAGTTTATGTTGAGGCTGAGAATCTGGTTCCTGAATTCAGCAAAGCAATCTGCTACTTAATCATATGGAGAAGTTACTGTGGTTCTGCTACTGTTTCAGAAAATAGCCCCATACTCACAGCTGGGACCTACCAGCCCTAACAGCTGTAATCTATAGACTTCTAACATGAATGATGCAATAATTACTTTTAATTTAAATGGCAGTGGGGCCTTTAAAATCCATAAAATGCAATTATTAGTGCTACAGCCTAGGCAGTTTTATATTATTGGACATACAGTGTAGCCCACTGCTGTTAAAATGTGTAAGTACTTATGCTGTAAAGAAGTTTATAGAGCAGTTCAGCAAAGTTGTTAGGAGAAGCACAATAATGACTATATATCAAGATAGCTTAAATGGACTGCTTGGAGCAAAGCCAGCTGCCAGCAGCATATCTTCCACTGCTACCTATTAGAGTTACCTTCATTATTGCATTTCCGTTTTACTACCATAGTAAACAATACAAAGTAATTTACAGATCCATACCTTCATTCAATTAAATATGCAATCTAGTTTCACTAGAAGTTCTCCTGTGCTTTAAACTAATGAATCAGACTGTTACGATGTGTGTTCATAAATCCAGCCCACCACCAGCATCTGCTTTCAAAAAAAAAAAAATTTAAAAAATCAAGGTTTAGTAGTTCTGTATTAATATTTCTCCCAACACATAATTTCTTATTTAAATTACAAAGTATTTGAATAATTTCAAGGAACCACTACTGAAAAAAAAGATTATTTAGACTCTGCTTAAGCTCTTATTTACTTAGCAGATGTTTCTGCACCAATTAATCTCAATGGCAATTCAGTGCTTTAAATTCAGTGGTTTATATGATCCCTGGATATAACTGACATGCCATCTTGTTAAGTTTTGGAGTGGATTCAAGAGAGTCACTGCACCTTAATGTAAGATTAGTATTATCTTCATATACCCATTATTATTTCAGTAGGAGGTATTTCAACATACACTGTTATTTCTTTAGAGAACCCCGGAAGATACTACTAGAAGAGAGAATCAAATGGCTATTCATCAGTTGGTAAGGAGGACTGTAAGAATTTATCTACCTCTAAATATAAAATTAATTGCTCATAGCCCTTCATTATTTATTTACATTTTAGTACATGCAAAGAAATAACCTTGTATGTCTCATCCAGACATTAGAAACTTCTGTGGTTTACAGCTAAGTAAAACATTGTGATAGGAGTATAAACCCTGTTTCTGGAAAGTTTATACACTTAGAAACATACAAAACATCTATAATAAACTTATTTAAAAATTAATTTACTTCTGTGCATTTGTATTAGATTTCAGCCCATTCAGACAGTCATAATTACTCTAAAGTCACTCCCTCAACAATATCTACAAAATCTGTTCAGCAAGGAAATTATGGACAAACCATTAACTGTGAATATTCACTCTTTATTGGTTTTGACTGAACATGAAAATTTCGTATCAAGATTTTCCTTATTAGAGATATTCAAAACTAACATGGCAGCAATTCTTCCCAAAACAGATATGCTGTAGCTGCTGCTACTAATGACTGAAGAGTGGTAGTTCAGGCTGCTTTGCAAATTTTTTCATAAATACAAAATATTAAAGATTTAGTTCCAATTATTTAGGAGTTAATAAGGTCATTTTATTTACACTTTCTATGGCACAGTGTGAGCTAGTAGTCCTACCAGTACATTAATATTGCTAGAGATATCACTGGATTACTAATAGCAGGTGAACATCTAAAGTCTTATAATACTCGTAGAATAAAGTGTTTAAAAACTGAGACTAATTTTCAGTTTCAACTAAACTTTCAACTAAAGGGAGATGACCAAAGGAAAAGAAAAGAAAGATGCTCATACTTGATCCCTGTCTTGCAGCAAGTAAGAAATTATAGCTTGTGCAGGCTTATTCTCAACAGAACTAATTTTCTCCAAAATGCATTTTTCCCAGTGAGTGAACACTAGCTAAAAGTTGAAGGTTTAAAATTGACAAAGAAACATACAAGCAAAAAAAAATTCCAAGGACAAAACTTAGTCTAGTTCAATTACTGCAAGAGTTTTAAAATAACATTTTTAAATTCACTTTAAAAATACATTACTTTACTGATATTGACATTTCAGATCAGCAACTCAACATGGGAAAACTTTTGTGAAAACTTTTGTAGAAACTTTGCTTCATAATTTGTTTAGTGATAATGTAATATAATGTAATTATGATAATAAAAGGAATGTCTTGTCCTTCCATAGCACAGAAGTCAATGGGCATGAGGAAAACTTTGCTCTCTTTGGACTTGCAAGTCAAAAATAAAATGGCAATAATATCTTTCAAAACTCTGCTCTTTAGCTTGTCTTAACCACAGGGAATCCTAATATCCTCCTCCATCTAGTAGCTGAAATCCTGACAAGCATCAAGGAGACAATATGTCACAAAACAAACATGTTAAAGCAGCAAGAGCTGCTTTGCAAGATATATTTATCTATATTAATACCTATGTACACATATACAGAAACAAAAGTGAAAATTATTAGCCATTAGAAACTCTGCATGAACTAATAGCATTCTGCATTATTAACTTCTCTATAAAACATAATTTATTACTTTCTCATACAACATACCAGATGTCCTTGATGCACTCTATTCTCAGGAAGTCAGGACCTCTGAATAAATACGTATGCCAGTGCTGCAGTCATAATCTATTAAAAGAAATGCAAGTGAAAGGAGATCAAAATTACCCTACCAAAAAAAGATGTTTGTATTTCATTAATTTCTTTATTCAAAAATCTTGGAAACTGTCCTTAAAATGTCATTGATAGCAAAAGGTGAATGTTGGGAGGAAGCTAAAGTTTAAATTTTAATGTACACAGCCCTGTAAAAAATTTATTCATTAATGCACAAAATGCAAAAAGAAACCTCAAGCTCTAAGCTCATATTCACATGTATTTGTACTTTATAAGTAGTCATATTGCAGAAAATAAAAAGTGTTTTTCTGCACAACCCAGGGTATCACAACCTGAACTTATACAGATAATGCAACTGAAATCCTTTATAGAATTATCTCTGGCAGTGCCATTTTAGTGCTTACTAAATTTCATGCTATGCAACAAAATTAAGCAGCAGCCTTACATAATGTTTTGTTTTTCTGTCAGATGCTGGTAGAATAAGGAAATGAATGATACGACATGATCACAGCAGTGAAATAAACATCTTTGAAAAGAGTTGCAAGCCCTATATTGCAATACCCATTATGGTTTCTTGATAAATTCTTTTCTTCAGATAGCGTAGTATGATACATTATGATACAATGGGATGAAATGTGATCATGTGGAGTCCAAGTACAAAAGCATTCTGGTCAGTTCCTGGATGTCCCATTCCAATCTCAGATCTGTTTTGTGACCTCTGTGCCGCCTTTTCGTCTGAATGTTTTCTACTTAATGTAAGTCCACAAGAATCTCTCTGGTGACTGGCTTAATTCCTGCCTTTATATCTATGGCACCAGAACAGAGCACTAACTTTATTCTTATAGTGCTGTCTTTCAACAGAAATGTGCCTTCCTTCGTCAGTGTTTTCTTTGGCAGCCCAACAAACTGGGACATCCGAGTATCAAAAACAAGTTCCCATATCCTTCTTTCTAGATTTTGCTTTACTACTTGAACACTGAACCAGGCATATCGTGTTCAGCTTCAAACAAAAATAGCAGGATATTTTCTCATAAGCTCAGTGGTTTCAGGTCAGCTATAAGGCAAAAGCAGACTAGACTGAACAGACTTTCTCTAATTTGAAGCAACTCTGCTGTTCAGTTTGTTAGATGTTACAGTAAAAGTGAAGCAATTACTTTTACTATACCTCCCTCTCAACCAGGACAGAATCGTTTAATAACACTTTCACATTTTTACACATCAAGTTCAGCATAGATCTTCCATTACAAAGTAGCATTTTATTGTATTTTGTCTATCAAAAACCACAATTTGGTTGGGTATGCTACGAAGATCAAGTCAATGAGAAGACTGCCAGGGACTATATTTGCCATATCATTTTCAAAACTGATAGGAAAATAGGAAATATGGGAGGTGTTTCAATATGAATTCTTCTATGACTAGATATACTGTAATATTATGGGATAGAAATACTACCGTATATTCTAAAAGAAAGAGAAGGGTCAAAGATTTTAAAATTGTAATATGGATTTTTTTCTTTTTTTTTTTTAAACCACAAAAAAAACCAAACAACATATGGGTAATTTTGTAGGGCTTTTGTAATTTCCCGGGCCAGTAAATAAAATCATTATATTAAAGATGCTTGCTTTATGTGGAAATTTTCCAGAACAAACTCACTAATCTGTCTAAGACTTTGCTCCTATTCCCATCTTTTCTAACATTAAGTGCATCACTTGATTTGAGACAATACAAAGATTTCATTATCACTCATATCAAACTTATTTGCATAGCTGTTGCTAACATAAAAAATGAGTGTAAAGAAAAAAACTATAACACATTGAGTGCATTTATGCGTAGAGTGCATATTCCAAGGAGTTACAGATGCTTCACATTCCCAATATGCAACAAACCCAACGCTACACAAATTATGTAGGTTACATATAATCACTATTCCTGTCCTTATGCTAACCCCAAGCACACTGGGAAGGACAGAAATTCTTTCTTGCTCAAGGGTATTAAAAAAAATGGGTTTCATTCAATTCAAATAATAAAATACTTTTGCGTATTTGCTCCTTCAGTTTTTAAACCAGAAGGAACTTTCATTTTGGTGCCTTCTTTGTTGACAATTCAAGTGATATCAAATAAAAAGTTAAGTCCAGTAATGACATCCCATATGCAAATCAAATTGAGGGAAAAAACCCACAAGCATTTCAGAAGACATTAAAATACGTTTAGCTTGTAATAGTAAAATTCTTAACAGCAGGCACTTACTAAGAAATAATCTCCTCAGTGGTTAATGGTCCAAGATGCAGCTCAGGACCATTAACTCCTCCCAGCTAGTAATTAACAAGAATCCAACTGTGATTAAGAATCATTCATTGAGCTCTTTTGATGCTAAGTCACCTTCTTCACATTCAAACTTTAAAGCACAAGGAATGTAGCTTTTCTGTTTCTTCAATTAAAGTTTAGAGAAAGAAGAATCACTGCCCACAAAGAATCATCATCCTTAAGCTGTCAAAATTTGCAGCTCACTAAAATAAACTTCCTTCTTGATATATCCAGGGCACATATGCCTGATCCAAAATAGCTAACCAGGAGCTAGCGCAGAGGATTGAAGGTGAAAAAAAAATATATTCCTAATAGTCAGGTTCAGATCATTTAGTAAAGAAAAATGGTTAGAACCCATACAGGTTACCTCCCACTTAATTGTAAGACATACTTTCTCTAGGAGATGAGGGCAAAAATCCACCAAGTTTTACCACATCCTTAATACATAATCTAGGAGAGGTCATTTACGGTGATCATAGGATCACAGGCTTGAAAGGTCTTCTGGAAGTCATCTAGTCTGACTTCCTATTCCAAATCCTAATTCAAAAATTACACCAATTTGCTAAGGTTTTTAAAGTTTTTTAAACCTTCACGGGTTCACAGCCTCTCACAAAATCTTTTTATATTCCTTAGAATGTGTGTTTCAGATGCCCCCTTATAGAACAACAGCAGAAAACCCACTTTCGTCCATTTTTATTCCTGTTTCAATAGGTTATATAAGCATAAACAGTCACAAGTTAAATAAGATTATGCAATGTTAAATGATAGATGAACAAATTTACATCATGACTCAGTCACATACAGCACTAATGCTCACCAGATTTTCCACCCTCCTCACCATCATTCCACTGACGTGTACTGAGCTAGCACAAACTCCGTCACATACAATCAGGAGGTCATCCCTTCATCCTTTCCCTCACTCACCCCTTCACCCCATACCTTGGTTTCTCCCTTCAACAACCATTTATTTTTGCCAGCATGTTTTGGTCAGAAAATCAAATCAGAGAAGTGACTATTCATCTGAGATGCAGGTGTACTGTTGGGGAATGTGACCACTGAAGCTTGAAGTAACTGCAAAACTGCAGCCTTGCCCCATATGTCCTTCAATACTGGACTGAATCTCTTTGAACAGGAAAGGTGCTTTCTCCTGATTCCCAGTCTCTCTGTACTATATAATAAATATATTATATCATGATCTAAAAGTAGCATGTAGATTTACCTTATATATGACAATGATCAACATCCTTCTAAATATTCTCATTGCTTTGAAGTATTATTTTGAAGGAGGCACTAGACTACATTTCTGAGATTTTGGTAATTTTCTGCTCCATAAAGTGAAAGTCTTAGATTGATTTCAAACAGAAACAGACCAAAAGTTGGGATAACTGCTAAAGTTTTAGATGTCTGTGGGAAAAAATTCTTGTATACCATGTCCAAACCAATTTTTGTTGGTTCAAGATCAAATGATTTTGAAAACAAAAAGTAACCTTGTCATTTATACATATATTTTCTTTTTCTGTCTTCTGGGACACAACTCTTTACTTCAGCATCCAGATCAATTTTATGGTAATGTATACTGCCAAAGCCTTAGAGTCAAAATAACTGAGGAAAGTAAGTGTGTGGAAGACCAATTCCTCTTGTAAGTAATAGAGAAGCCAACAAGGAGAGGTGCTATGCTAGTTGTCTTGCTCACCAACAGGGAAGGTCTGGTGAGGAATGGGAAGCTCCAGGGCAGCATTGGATGCAGCGATCATAAGACGGTTGAGTTCAAGATCCTCAGGACAGTGAGAAGAGCGTGCAGCAAGCTCACTGCCCTGGACTTCAAAAGAGCAGACTTTGGCCTCTTCAGGAACCTGCTCAGTAAGGTTCCATGGGATATAGCCCTAGAGGGTAGGGGGGCCCAAGACTGTTGGTTGATGTTCAAGGATCACCTGCTACAAGCTCAGGAGTGTTGCATCCCAACTAGAAGGAAGTGCAGCAGGAGGGCCAGGAGACCTCCTTGGATGGATAAGGAGCTGCTCAGGAAAATTAGGTGCCAGAAAAGGACTCTTCGTCATGGACTGTAGCGATAGGACAAGAGGTAATGGGTTTAAACTGAAACAGGGGAAATTCAGGTTAGATATAAGGAGGAAGTTCTTTACTGTGAAGGTAGTGAGGCACCGCAACAGGCTGCCCAAAGAAGTGGTGAATGCTCCATCTCTGGCAGTGTTCAAGGCCATGTTGGACAGAGCCTTGGGTGATATTGTCTGCCCATGGCAGGGGGGCTGGAATTGGATGATCTTAAGGTCCTTTCCAACCCAAACTACTCTATGATTCTACAAAAAGAAAGATGCTCATTTGCAAAATACATCAACAGGATTGCCAATAAAATTCTGACCCCAGATTGTTTATATGGTGTAGGAAGTGGAATGAACACAGCTTAAAATTCAGATAAATCACTGGGCATGCTGTGTGGGTTATTAAAAAAATCTTGCTTTGACTTATTAACTGAGCACATCCTATTGGGAGCTTCAACAGAAAATAAATATGGAACACCAAAACGTCATTGTCACAGAAATGTATTTCCAATCATGCTTTACATGGTTGTTTTACAGACACATTGTTGTTTCTTTTGATTGTCTGTTTCACTGCATGTTATTGTATGCAATTGTATGTGTTGTATTTTCTCCTAAAAGTAAAGTTGTGTTTCTTTTTTTTTTATGGAAGATGAAATTGAAAACAATATTAAAGCAAGAATGTTTGCTGGAGATGGAGCATATTCAGCCTTTCCCCTTCAGCACATTCCCTTATGTAAGGAATCATTCAGTATTTCTTGCTCAGAGAGACTGGAGGTACCAGGCTTGCTGACACATAGCTCCAAGTGTGAGGAGCCATGCAATCATGTTAGCATGGTGCTAAGCCTGAGCTACAATTGAGCTTATAAACTTGAGTTTGACATCACACTAATTAAAGTCATATATCCTTTGGTCAAATCAGAACATGAGCAGAGCTAGTTTCCAGCTGCTTGCTACACACCATGACAATGTGCTCATTTGTTAGGACAATTAGCTGGAAGGCAAGAGATGCGTATTCCTGCTCCAGTTATCAGAGAAATGTAATTAGTTTGAGTACAATTAATGAGACTTCACCAAAGGCACATCTTCAAGCATCTAGAGAAGTTTGCAAGCAGATACTGTGGTGCCTGTAGATTTTGTGCATTTCCTGAGATAGACAGCAGTCACTAAGGGATCTCACGAATCTAAAATTTGGACTTCTGTCCTAAACACAAACTGCAGAACCTGCCTCTGGATCAGTGCTACCAGCTTTGCGCAGACACTGCACTCCTCTCAGACTGAATGAGTGTGGTTGCCCCATGGGCTGAATGGCTTTTTGAAATGGGCAAAGTTTTTTCTGAAGTACACCAGCAATTAAGCCATTACAGCAATAAAAAAACTACTTCCGTGTTTTTATTGTTTTTCATAAGCGATCAACCAGCCTTCTTGTAGATGTGATATGCACAACTGGCATGAAAGCATGAAAATTAAAACAAATCTATCACTGTGACCCAGGACAAAGACATACCATGGTTGCCCCCAGTGGTGTTAAAAGCCCACATAATATTTTCACAAGCAGAACATGAGATGACTGGGCAAGTTGCATTGAAGAATGGAAGAAAGATTCTCAGATCAAAACACATGTATCTCTTCTCTAACTTCGCCTTGTGATGTGGAAGCACAGCGTAAAATGGAGTCTGATCTCCATTCAAAGGTATAAATTTATCCCTCCTGGGATGGCTTGAAAAATGGTGAATGACAACAGCCATTATTGAACTTGGTTAGAAAAAACACATTACCAGCAATACCATCTCCTAGCTCATTACTATAACTCAGCTCTGTGGTCATGTTATTTCACAGCGAAGTCCAACACCAGCAAAAATATCTCCATAGTACGCAGAGGTTTTTCTAGACATTCTCTAACTTGATTGCATTTGCAGTAAGCTGAAGATAAAGAAAGGAGATTATAGAAGATACAAGGGGAGGAACTGAGTAAGGGGAAAGCCCCCCAAACTATGCACATAAAGAATGCAGTGGCTCATCTCACTGTTCTGAGCATGGCAGAAATAGCTACAGATTTGTACTTTCTTGTCACTTTAGGGCTTGTTATGGCAACCCTAACAATTATTTTCATAGAATCATAGAATGGTTGGGGTTGGAAAAGACCTTACAGTCCTATGTGATCTTAAGGTCAGCCAGTTCCAACTCCCTGCCACGGGCAGGGATATCTTTCACTAGAGCAGGTTGCACCAAGCCCTGTCAAACCTGGCCTTGAACACTGCCAGGGATGGGGCCGACACAGCTTCTCTGGGCAGCCTGTTCCAGTGCCTCACCACACCCACAGTGGGATTTTTAATAGGATGCATGTCTGAATACAAAAACGTTACAGTGCCCTATAAATGGTGTCTGTAGCCTGTCACCACCAGATTTAATTTGACTTCTAGCATGTATTTCCAGTGATCAAAGTAACTTTTTTAAAAGCTACAATTTAAGAAAATATGTTTTCTATCTGTTCACCCAAGACCTGAAATAGGTTAAGTACTTGGCATTCTGAAAGGTTTACCATTTTCTCTAAAATAAACTTCAGTATTATGTATAAAAATAGATTATAACATAGGACTTGTGTTTGTTAAATTTCTACACTGATGGACCCTCGAAAAATTCAGCCTCCCAGTTTCCACTGCTAATGCAGCAAACCAAACCTTTTGAATCCTTGCCAAGCATGCAATTTCACTGTGATGCCTTCCATAGCCTCTCAAGAGCCATTTGGCCCTCCCAAGCATTCTGTGCCCAGCAGAGGCTCAGCTTTATACTGGATGTGCAGACACAAGTGCTGCACGAAGCATCTGGCAAGACTTTTGGCACTGGGGTATTGTTGAACTGTACTCCAGTACAATTACATTTTCATTTGTCAAGGAAAAAAGGCAGAAAACCTTTTTAACGTGCTGCAGCTGACATGGCATGCTTCAGATTTGGCTCCTTTTTAGTCTGTGAAAAAGATTAGGCTAATCTTGTAAGAAGGTTTTTAGGGCTAGACAGCTCAGTAAGAATTAGCAGGAAAAATTAAACACATGAATCCAAGACAAGTACTATAGAAGGCAAAGGTTATCTTGTACAGTCACATAATTCTTTAAAAGGCAGACTCTGCAACAGGGTTGCATTGGAAATGTCAAAAAAGTCATCATCATCATCCCTTTCCGTCTGTAGAGGGAACAATAAGATTTAATGGTTACTGCTGTATTGCTCTGCATCTGATGCTGACAGTTAGAATTTTACTTTCATTTTCATTTTCTGCTGCCAGTATGCTAATCTCAGCAATTTTATTTGCTGCTTGAAGAAATAAACTCCCATTAGGATCATAATTTTAAGAGAGCCGAAACTGCTTTCAATTTTATTGTTTGATGATGTAGTCACTGAAGTGCAGATAATACAATGACTTAGAAGCATATGGGGGAAGGGGAGAAGGGGACCTCAATGCCCATTTATCTATCCCAATTCCTCTTACTCTCTTAATATCCTTTCTGAAAAGAAATTATTCACTCAAGAACAACTAAACATGGTTCCCTTTGACAACATCAAATACACATTTATTTGCCAGGTAGAAGAATCACAGGCAGCTTTGCTTTATAACACAGGCTGAAGTTTAGGATCCCTGAGAATGTCTACATTGAAGACTTCTACTCACCTAAAGTTGCCTGAACAAGCATAAAAGTTGAACTGTTAAATAAGATAGTCCATGCAGGAGCTTCTACCTTCAGTATTTA
This sequence comes from Pezoporus wallicus, assembly GCF_028554395.1. Lineage (NCBI taxonomy): Eukaryota > Metazoa > Chordata > Aves > Psittaciformes > Psittacidae > Pezoporus > Pezoporus wallicus. The sequence goes on along the minus strand of NW_026635926.1, from coordinate 80,684 downwards.
AAACGTAGCTCAGTTACCTCTAAATTTTACTGCAGTTGGACATATAAATAGCCCTGTCAGGCATCTCATTAAGTTGCTTTATTTTTCAGATTGCTGAGGACACAAAACTTTTAGCAGAACTTCCTCTGAACACTCTGAAGTGTCTCCATATGAAACACAGGGCTCCTTCTAGCAATGCTCATGTTAAAATATGTCATATGTGGATCTCCTAATAAAGTTCTCCTACCACCTACAAGTGATTTTTTTTCAGTATGCTAAAAAGACATTATTGTATGGGCAAATATTAACAAACGTAATCAGCACAACTTCCCAATGGTTTTGATTCTTTAAATCTAAAAGTAATGAATTCTCTCCATTTCTAATTTCCCTGTAAAGAACATGTGAGATACTGCTACTTTATAAATGAAATTTTAAAATTGAAATGAAAGGCAAATATTTTGCTTGCCATAAATAATGGCAGAAAAAAAAGAAAAAGAAATTACAAGATAAATCTGGTAACCATTACCTTCTGCTTTATTCATTTTAGTATGAAAACGAAGGACAACAAAACATATAGTGAATGCACCAAGCAATCCATGCAAACTGGTACAAACTCCACAGGCAAATGAAATAACATTCAACTTAAGTCTGAATCTATTCAAACAACAGAGTCTTATAAATGATATACTATAGCCCTTTCACCATGTGTATAAGAAGATTTCAGTTTTACCAGAGAGCACATTATGACAGCATTGAGCCCTACTCAACTGAAGCAAAGTCAGCTGGTTCTGCTAGTGATTTATAAACCATACTACTTGCAGAGACTATCTCAATATTAAAAAAAAAAAAAAAACCTACACAAGCCAACAAATGGAAGAATTAACTGGATCACTTCTGTCAGTCTAGTTTAGGTTATTAATTCTTGAGAATCTTTAAACTAGATGTGTTGGGGGAGGGGAGCATCATTCCATTCCAACACACCCAGTCAGTTGCCAGCACCTATAATAAATGCTCAGAGAAATGTAGAGATATCCCAGCTGCTCCAGCCAATGAGCCAGCTTCAGTTGGAGCTTGGCTCAGATGCCTCTGTACAAATGCCCATAGCATGGGGAACAAACAAGAGGAATTAGAGATGTGTGCACATCTATGGGGGTATGATATAATAGGCATCACAGAAACATGGTGGAATGGCTCTTATGACTGAAGTGTTGGAATGGAAGGTTACAGGCTTTTTAGAGAAGACAGCCCTGGCAGGCGGGGAGGGGGAGTTGCCCTTTATGTTAGGGATAGGCTGGAGAGTATGGAACTCTGTCTGGGGACAGGTGAGCAGTCCACAGAGAGTTTGTGGGTCAGGGGTAAAGGGAATATAGCTGTGGGAGACATTACTGTGGGGGTCTGTTACAGACCGCTGATCAAGGAGAACCTGCGGATGAGGCACTCCATAGACAGATGGGAAAAGCCTCACGCTCACAGGCCCTTGTTCTCACGGGTGACTTCAACCACCCTGACATCTGTTGGAAGGACGGTACGGCCCGGCACAAGCAATTCAGGAGGTTCCTCAATTGTGTAGAAGACAAATTCCTTCTGCAAGTAATAGAGGAGCTGACAAGGAGAGGTGCCATGCTTGACCTTGTGCTCACCAACAGGGAAGGGCTCATTGGAAATGTGACTCTCCAGGGCAGCCTTGGATGCACTGATCACGAGATGCTTGAATTTGAGATCCTCAGGACAGTGAGAAGAGCGTGCAGCAAGCTCACTGCCCTGGACTTCAAAAGAGCAGACTTTGGCCTCTTCAGGAACCTGCTTAGGAAGGTTCCATGGGATACAGCCCTAGAGGGTAGGGGGGCCCAAGACTGTTGGTTGATACTCAAAGATCACCTGCTACAAGCTCAGGAGTGTTGCATCCCAACCAGAAGGAAGTGCAGCAGGAGGGCCAGGAGACCTCCTTGGATGGATAAGGAGCTCCTGAGGAAAATTCAATTGAAAAAAGAGGCTTATAATAAGTGGAAGCAAGGACAGGTGGCATGGGAAGAGTACAGGGATATTGTCCGAGAAGCTAGGGACCAGGTTAGGAAAGCTAAGGCCCAGTTAGAATTAAACTTAGCTAGAGGTATTAAAGATAACAGGAAGGGATTCTACAGGTACATAGCAAATAAAAAACAGACTAGGGAGAACGTAGGCCCCCTCAGGAAGCTCTCGGGAGAACTGGCTACACAGGATTTAGAAAAGGCTGAGGTTCTGAATGACTTCTTTGCCTTGATCTTCACTGGCAAAGGCTCTGACTGCACCACCCAAGTCTTGGAAGGCAGATGCAGGGACTGTAAGAATGAAGACCCTAGGCCTACTGTAGGAGAGGATCTGGTTCGAGACCATCTTAAAAATCTGGACGTGCACAAGTCCATGGGACCTGATGAGATCCATCCGTGGGTCCTGAAGGAGCTGGTGAATGAAGTTGCTAAGCCACTGGCCATCATATTTGAGAAATCATGGCAGTCAGGTGAAGTTCCGAAAGACTGGAAAAAGGGAAATATAACCCCCATTTTCAAGAAGGGGAAAATGGATGACCCTGGGAATTACAGACCAGTCAGTGTCACCTCTGTGCCTGGCAAAATCTTGGAGGAGATTCTCCTGGATGGCATGCTAAAGCACATGAAAATCAACAGGGTGCTTGGTGACAGCCAGCATGGCTTCACTAAGGGGAAATCCTGCCTGACCAATTTGGTGGCCTTCTGTGATGGGGCTACAGAAGTGATGGACAGCGGTAGAGCAGCTGATGTCATCTACCTGGACTTGTGGAAAGCATTCGACACTGTCCCACATGACATCCTTGTCTCTAAATTGGAGCGACATCAGTTTGATAGAGGGACCACTCGGTGGATAAGGAACTGGCTGGATGGCCGCACACAAAGAGTTGTGGTCAATGGCTCAATGTCCAGCTGGAGACCAGTAACGAGTGGTGTCCCTCAGGGATCGGTGTTGGGACCGATCTTTTTTAACATCTTCGTCGCTGACATGGACAGTGGGATTGAGTGCACCCTCAGCAAGTTTGCCGATGACACCAAGCTGTGTGGTTCGGTTGATACGCTGAAGGGAAGGAATGCCATCCAGAGGGACCTTCACACGCCTGTGAGGTGGGCTGATGCCAACCTCATGAAGTTTAACCATGCCAAGTGCAAGGTCCTACACCTGGGTCGGAGCAATCCCAGGCGCAGCTACAGCTTGGGCAGAGAAGAGATTCAGAGCAGCCCTGCGGAGAAGGACTCAGGGGTGCTGGTTGATGAGAAAATGAACATGAGCCGGCTTCAGTGTGCGCTTGCAGCCCAGAAAGCCAACCGTATCCTGGGCTGCATTAAAAGGAGCATGACCAGCAGGTCGGAGGAGGTGATCCTGCCCCTCTACTCTGCTTTTGTGAGACCTCACCTGGAGTATTGTGTGCAGTTCTGGTGTTCTTAACATAAAAAGGACATGGAACTGTTGGAACAAGTCCAGAGAAGGGCCACGAGGATGCTCAGGGGACTGGAGCACCTCCCGTATGAAGACAGGCTGAGGAAGTTGGAGCTGTTCAGCCTGGAGAAGAGAAGGATGCGTGGAGCCTCATAGCAGCCTTCCAGTATCTGAAGGGGGCCTATAGGGATGCTTGGGAGGGACTCCTCATTAGGGACTGTAGTGATAGGACAAGGGGTAACGGGTTAAAACTTAAACAGGGGAAGTTTAGGTTGCATATAAGAAGGAAATTCTTTCCTGTTAGGGTGGTGAGTCACTGGAATAGGTTGCCCAGGGAGGTTGTGAATGCTTCATCCCTGGCAGTGTTCAAGGCCAGGTTGGACGAGGCCTTGGGTGATATGATTTAGCATTAGGTGTCCCTGCCCATGGCAGGGGGGTTGGAACTAGATGATCTTAAGGTCCTTTCCAACTCTAACGATTCTATGAGAAAGAGATGAACTTAATCACTGTGCTTACACCAACTTTAGTATTTCCAGTTATGTACACAAGGGATAACATGTTGAATTGCACTTATTTCAGTACCAAATGCCATCATAAGACAATACACAAAACACAAAGCTCTCCCAAACACTGAAATTGAAGAGTATGTTCCAAAAGGCACATTAATATGCAATTATATGTATGCAAGGTATTACACAGAATGCCCACTCCACCAATCACACAAGTTTTTTCCAGATTCATGTCTGTAGCAATTCCATCTCTTCTTTCTTTGGCTTCTTCTGAAATTGACTTCATGGCATAATAATCTTCATTAACAAATAGCATATAATAATATATTCTAGCTGAGGAGGAAAACCACCAGCACGAAGCTAGCTGAATATAAAACCACCTAATTGAAATGTGTATAGATCTTTTTCCCTGCTTATTCGTTATATTATCCTGGGAGTATACCTCTTGGTTGGTACATATTCTGCTCTTGAGCAAGTTTTATCTTCATCAATACTAAGTATTTTGATTAAATAATACATGCTAATATGCCTAGATGTTGCCTATATGTTTCCAACTTTTCATTTTTTATGTCGCTATTGTATGTAGCTTGCAAAGATGCGTCTTACTTCTAGCGTCCAGGACAGATGTTCTACTGAATCAAATTCTATCCAGTCCATACTGATTTCCATTATATTTTATTGTTAACAAACTGTTGCTCTGTAGCTTAAGGGCTTTAACATCAACATCAAACCATCCTATTATGAGACACACTTTCTGGCCCAGCAGGGATATCTCCATAAACATTTCATGCAGTGATCATAGAAACTGTTCATTTGGGGGGTTGAGTTTTACAGAAGTTTAGAATTTAGAAGTTACCATGTTGTTCCAAACAGCTTTACATTTGTTATTTTAATTAAAAGTGGGAGGAAAAAAAAGGAGACTTTTCTCAATTAATGCATGCAGTCTCCGGCAACAGCCTTCTTACCTGCTTAAGTACTACTGAAAAAAAACAAACCAAAACAAAGCACAAAACACAAAAAAATTCAAACCAGAAAAAAAGGAAAAAACAACCCAAAACCCACCATACAACTATGCATAGCAAAGAATACAGAGCTCAATCAGTTTAGTAAATGGAACTGTTATTTAACAACATTGTGCATTCCACACAATTCCACACATATGTATCATCCCAAATGCATCCATTACAGCAATTGTTTTAGAATAGCTTGGTCCTGAACTGACTTACAAATGCTTCAACATCACTTTAAATCAAGCACATCTTTAGTACAGCATGCACACTGTACAAGTTCAAAGGGGAAAATAGAAAATAAAAACAGCATCTACTACTGATTGGCTGAATTCTTACCTGCTTAGTCATCTGGAACATTGCTCTTGCACCCTGAAGTTTTTTTATATGGCATGTTTGGATAGCATTCTTTTCTCCAGTAGACCACTGTACACTGAGTTGTTTGAATGTAATGCAGGAAAAGCAGAAAGCATGTATTGTTTGCTTTTCATACATAATCTCACATGGGTTTTTTTTTCAGTTTGCATGCCTTGAAATCAAAAAAAAAAAAAAAAAAAAGACAAAACAAAACAAAAACCAGACTGATACATAATACAGGGAACCTTTCATTGCTTTAGTCAATATCCCAGAACCTAGTTTGAGGACTGCTCCCTGGGAACTGTGTAAAGCACTTCAAAGGTTGCATGGGAGACCAAGTAACAACATACAAAAAACTATAGAGTGGCTTCCTACATTGGCTGGGCTAAGAAATTGAGTTCTCTTCAGCACCTTAGTGCCTGACTTTCACTAATAAACAGGAGGACAACTTAGACATGGATAATTTTTAAACTTGTCAAAGCTCAGGTGTTAGTTCTCGTCACATACATAGCCTCAAATTCTTGAGTAATAAAGAAAAAGCTAAACAAAATACCTACTTAACTATTCCCTGGACTGCAACTTCACTATTCAAAAAATGACCAAGATGCTTCAGCTTATTAGCAAATAAAGGCAACACAGAGTGCTTTTTGAAATATACTGATAAAAAAATATAATTCCAAAGGCTCTGAGGTAGACTTTCCGTAACAGCTCAGGTATTTGAGAAAACAGGAATGCCCCAAAAGGTTGTAATAAGTCCTACTGAAAAATGCAGGATGATCCACGAAGTAGGAAAGACTTATACAGCAACTGAATTATAACATCTAATTGCTTATGTAATTGTTTTTAATAGCTTTGTCTTTCTTATGGGCTTCATGCTTTAAATGACAGCGTATGTTTTTCTGAAGGCATGAATATGGTGAGAAAACCATTTCATGGTAGCATCCACTGCCTTGGTAGCTCAGAGTTGCTTTATATCCCTTTCCTTACAAATATTTTTGCATCTGCTTAGCTTCAAATTTACAGATACTTTAAAAGTTAAATGATTACATGATTAAAGTTAAACATTTCCACACAGAGAGATAGGATCAAAACACTAGGCAAGACCTTTTACACCTATTCCAGTGAACAGGGTGTGCAAGACAGTTATTCAATAGTAAATGCCTGGTAAAACTAGTACCACTATGAAGTCCGAGCCCTGACTGAATTAAATCTAAATGAACCTGAAATTTGTGTTATCTTGAAGCTTTTTAAATATAAAAATAATTGCCTGTATTACTCTCAGTATTGGTTAGTGCAGGTTAAACCAAAACCCATTTTGTTACTCACATCTTAAGCAAATACTTTTGAAAGAATAAAGTTGCTTTTTAAAAATCTTAAAATTCTCCCTTTTTCTGGGAGTAAGACAAGAGCAGAGAGGTAGGTGGTCGCACAAGAAAGTAATAAAAAGCTGTATCTAAGTGAAAGGAAAGCAAAGACTTTTACAGAAAGCAGCTGATTGATGAGTTTGGATCAACCAAGCCTATTTTGCTGTGGCCGTGTCCTACATCATCAGCACAGCTTCCAGCCTTCCCAGTGCTGTCTCACTGAGCATCTACAAGCAGCAGTTGCTCCTCCAGATCTACATGCAATCATCTGGCTGACCTTTAGCTCTAAAAGGGCCGATGGCTGAGTTATAATTTTCTTTAGTGGATCTCACTACAGAAACTTCAGGTATCCATTTCTGATTAAGTTTCATGAATTTTTCTAGAAGTTCTACAATTTGTGTTGTTTTTGTCTGTCAAATTTCATACAGAATCATTCAGAGCCAAAAATTTCTCAAGGAGGACATGGAGAAAATCTTAAACAAGAAGGAAACTGACAAGGATATGTCACATCTGTCCTTTTTTTTTTTTTTTAAACGTAAATTTAAAGAGATTCTTCATTGCAGTGTTGTTGCAAACAATGGGGCACCCACAGAAAAGCAGAGCCATGCTCAAGAGAATGTTTTTAAAGATCAAACCCAGCTAACTTGAAAAGAAACATTGCCCTATTACCCAGTAAGCCAAAAATCACAAAAATTAGACTAGCATATATGCATATGAAAGACACGGCCTTACAAGAAGGCAAAACATTTTTACAGCATCAGAAACTTGAAGCTCTTTAAATTGCATATAATGCATTTCTTTTCTCCTAGCTATTCCACTACATATGGTAATTTGCAAACAGTACCAGATTTGTTTCCAGGGATTGCTTCCAGGCGGTTATGCTCCTAGGCAATCGTCAACTGTACGTCCTTGTGTTCCCATAAGCACAAATAATTGATTTACAAGCATGTCAGATGAAGGTCGCTGACTTTGACTAGTATGAAATACAATGGCAATGTAAGCTTCTTCATCTCCTGCATGCATTTCCTTTCATGTGTCAGATTTTCAGCCCTCATTTCCTTTGCCTCATTTTATATCTCCTGTTCTAGCATGTTTATTTGCCAATATCTTGCTGGAACAGCTTCAGTTCACTTATTGCAGGTGTTTTGGAGCCTTCTTTATGTGTAGCCTGACAGTTTGCCATTCAAACAAATGACAACAGATGCCTGAGAAAAGCAAAGTGCAAAGGTGAAGATGTGGATTTGCATTAATTTGCAATCCAAATCTGTGAAACCAATTTCTACATCTAGCCAATTAAAACATGACAAGTGAGACATTTTTAAAAGATGACTAGGTAGGAAAAGCACAGATTTCCTCTCTCCAGCTTGCATTCCTGTCATAGCTCAGTCATTTCTTATGAGGTTTATAAGTTACCAAACCTTTTCAATTTTGTGACACCAACTTCCTCCAGCTGGGTTTATGGCAAGTCCCTCAAATATTAAACAGTTGTCCTGCAATTTGTCTAAGAACCCTTATTCCCTTTAAATAAATAACAAACCCTTCATTGTCTTCAGACCAAATGAGCCTCCTTTATGATTTTGCTTTTATTCCAAACAAGCTAAATACTTCCTCAGTTTTGCACCTTTAAAGACAATCTCTGACCAAAATACTGGGGCAAAACAGGGTTCAAGTTAGCCTTACGTATTAGAAATGCCTGAATAATTTGGAGGGAATGATGATGTCCTTACTTAGTTTGGATTTTATTTTCCTGATTTATATTTCACCTTTTCTCAAGTGCTCAAATTATGCTAAAAAATTACATATTCCTATGTATTCCTACATATTCCTAATGCCTAAAGATTAATAATGATGAGAACAAATCTTTTTATGCCCCCCGGGACTTTTATTTTGTGCATTTACTAAAGAATTCTGTAGACTGGAGTGGGTGTTTTATAACCACTTACCAGCACTCACATTATACAGACTTTGAAATGTATACACAGGAGTAGGCAGCCCAAATTCATAAGACTCCTCTGCACAGCAGACTCAGTATTCTGAGTTTATTTGCTATGGGAGCAGCACACCAATAACACATTCCAGCCTTTTTTATTATTTTATTCATTTATTACTAAGATCTAAGATTAATTTGCTGCTTCTGTGTTTTTGTAAAGCTTCTCTAATCTAACTGACCATTGCTGCCTTGGGATTTCTGGTTTTGGGGAAAAAGAAACACAAGAACCCATACAAAAATAGACTTGCATAGAGTGCTGCACAAATATGTCATAAAAATAAAAGAAACCATAAACAAGCATATTCATGTATTTACCACCAGAAAAAAAAAAAAAAAAATCAGTGCCATTGCAAAAACAGACAAAATACGCCAGCCTTCCATTAAAAGAATATTTTTTTGCAAAAGCTGCATATTTTCTTCTCTGCATTCTACAGACCTGTAATGTTCCTACCAAAAAAGAAATAGATCTAATTCATGGCAGCAGAAACAGAGCCATCTGCTGGAATAAAAAAAAAACCCAAAAAACAACCAAACAAGAAACAAACAACACCCCCCACCATATGTTAAATCACAAGCGTTAAGTTCAGCTACTGTAACAAAAGACTACATATTTATTTCCCCACTTGTTCACTGATAAACTGAAATATTACTCAACCAACAAGACTTAAAGATTTTCAGACATGAAAGATGCTTTTTTATTAACTTTCCTACTCCTGATCTACCTTTAACATGTTTTAGACCAGTAAGCAGCATAAGGCCCACTGTCACCACCTCAGTAATGAACTTCAAATATGTAAAAACAGTTAGCAAGCGGCAGCATTCCTAAGAATCTGGTTCTGTCCATAACAGATAAGTAGACATACTTGGGTCTACTTTGTTTATGACTACAATGTTTACGATGACATTTCAGGTCATTTTGTACAGATACCTCCAATCACATTCAAAGGGACACTGCAAGCAAGGCATGTATACTTTACACTTTCAAGTACTGATACATATAGTAGCCATAAATTTAGGTTTTTCCCCTTTGTCAGTATTCATGAAGCCAGGAAAAAAAGTTATTTTGCCGCTGAGGTGAATGTTGTTGCTAAGCTATTCATTTGTGCCCAATACAAATTGGCTTATTTTAACAGGGGCTTCACACTCGAAATAGAGCTTGAGATTACCTTATCATCCTTTCTCTGCAGAACAGAGAGAAACAGTCTTGGTTTTGAGATAAAAGAACAATCAACAAAAAATAAGTTTTTATCAGAAGTTAGGTGTCAACTATAACAGCTAATTATTGTCACTGCCTTGTAAGACTCCAACAGATTTACTGAGCAGAGGTTCCAATAAACTTTTTATTTGTGCTAGCTATGCAAAGCAATATACTTAGAAGCTTGCTTCTGGCTCACAGATGAATGGAAACTTTCACTCAACTACATATTTTAGTTGGACAGTCTCATTTGCACTAGGACAAGTCCTAAAAATAATCATCCTAGTTAGAAGATGCAACTTCTAAAGTTTTAAATAATCTTTAAGTTTTAAATAATCTTTATTTTGGGCAATACTTGAAATTCTTCTTAAACCCCAAATCTGTGGTAGTTAGCAGAACCTCAAAGATGTGAGTCCAAGAATTTAATAGTCCATGCACTTTAAACACTGGCTCACAGAAAATGTGCAAATCACAGAAGACTGTCAACTGCTGTTTGAAATGTTTTATCACTGCTGGCATGAGAACTAATACCACACAGTGAGATATACACAGTATTAGCTAACCAGTAACCAAAAATAAAAAAAAAACCAAACAAACAAAAAAAACCACAAACCCACCACCAAACAACAAAGCCTAAGAGAAGAAACAGAATGATACTATGCAACAAAAGTAGGTCTTCCCTTGTAAGATTCTGTAAAGAAGTTACACATCATATGATAAATGGGAGAAAGGCAACAGTAAGGAGCATCTTACATAAATCACTTAGGTTTGAAGGGACTGCTTGAGATTGCCTAGTACAACCCCCCTGCTCAAGGAAGGTCAGCCAGAATAGATTATTCCAGAATCATGTCCAGTCAGGTTTTGTACATCTCCAAAAACAGTGACTCCACAACTTCTCAGGCAACCTGTTCCAATGTTTAACCACCTTCACAGCTAGAAAAACTGTTTTGCATGTTCAGAGGGAACTTCATGTGTTTCAGTTTGTGCCTGCTACTTCTTGTCCAGATGGCTGAGCATTAGGAAGAACAGTCTGGCTTCCCTCTTTTCAAGGCTCAACAACCTGAGCTTTCTTTTCTCCAGACGTCTTCCCCAGCTTTCTCAGTATCAAAGATATTCCAGTACACCAAACATCTTTACAGCCCTGCACCACAACCCGTCCAATAAGTCCAACATTTTCTACCTCGAGAGCCCAGCACTGGCCAGAGCACTCCAGCTGTATGCTCACCAGTGCAGAGTACAGGGGAAGAATCACCTCCCTCAGTCTGCTGGCAGTACTTTATTTAATACAGCCCAGGATGCTATTGGCCTGTTTTGCAGAAAGGGTGTACTGATGTTTTACCATCAACTTGTCCACTGTGGAGACAGTGTTCTCACAGGAGAATGCATAATTGGTACATAAACTCTGAATAATCCTGAAAGATACAGCAAGGCCATGAGAGGCTCAAAGAAGCTTAAGCAAGCAAGGTAAGAAGCAGCTGGAATTCACTGAGGTAATGAGAACTGTGGACTGTTGGCAAGCTTTGGAGGTCAAGTTCTCACACCTGTGCTTAACCAATTATATGTTAGTCACTAAGGGTCCTCAAGACATGTATCCAATCATAATATGCCAAATCAAGACACGTATCCAATCATAATATGCCAAATCACTGTAAGTGCATGTAAGAAATAGTATATAAGGAGTTACGGCTTTGTAATAAATTTGGCAATCACATTGATCGTCTCTGCGTTGTCCGTGACTCCCGTGGACTCCCAAGAGTCTCCTCTGAAGAGCTGCTTTCCAGCTGGGTGGCCTCCTGCATGTTACTGGTGCATGGGATTACTTGTCCCTGGGCGCAGGTCGTTGCACTTCCCCTTTGTGAACTTCATGAGGTTCCCATTTGCCCATTTCCCCATCTTGTCCAAATCCCTCTGGATGGCACCACAACCCTCTGGTGTATCAGCCACTCCTCCAGAGCAGAGTCTAACCCATCATTCAGTTCATGAATGAAGAAGTTGAACTAGACTGGATGCACTATTGATCTGCTGGATATAGCACCTAGTGACATGACTCAAAGTAGACTTTGGGCTTTGACCCTCTGGGCTCACCCATTTGGGCAATTTTTAATTCACCTTCCTTGTCAAAATACCTAACTCACACTTGTTCAGCTTGTCTGTGACAGTGACCTTCACTTAGTAAAACCTTTGACACATCTACTGCCCTCCACTATCTATTGCTGTATCTCTTAATTTAACATTGCTGTGACACAAGATGAATGGCTAAACTTAGCCAGTTCTAAATATTTGGTCTCTCTTCCAACCACTGTGCTGCTCCTCCTAAACTAGCAACGCTAATCTTTATACAAGTCATAGGCTAGATTATAAATTGCAACAGCAATGCTTCCTTCCTTCTCAACCTAAATAACCAATCCAGCACAACTAAGATTGAGGTAACTTCCTCTGAAGAGTGTCCTGGGTTCAGCAGTAGCAGTCATGTTTCTCCTCCTTGGTAGCTGGTGCAGTGCTGTGTTTTGACTTTCGGCCTGGGAACAGAGCTGATAACAACGATGTTTTGGTTTGGCCAAGGACTTTGTGAGCCTCATGCTCTGCCAGGGAGGAGGGGAAGCCAGGAGGAAGCAGAGACAGGACACCTGACCCAAACTGACCAAAGAGGTATTCCATACCACAGCAAGTCATGCCCAGGATGTAACTGGGAGTGAGCCGGAAGGGCTGGGAGACTGCAGGGTTGGAGGAGGCATCGGTGGGTGCTTGGTTCGGCTGGGGGGGGCGAGTTATTGGTCAGCTGGTGCTGAGGTGTTGTATTCTCTTCCCTTGTTATTTCCTTTATCATTATTATCATTGGTGGTAGCAGTAGTGATCTGTGTTATACCTTAGTTACTAAACTGTTCTTATCTCAACCTGTGGGAGTTGCATTCTTTTCGATTCTCCTCTATGTCCCGCCGGGAGCAGGGGGAGGTCAAGAAAGGGGGGGAAGTGAGCGAACTAATTACCTGACTGGGTTTAAAACACGACAAAGAGGAAGTTCCTGTTACTCTGCCCCACAATTATTTTAACCTGCACAGTGACATTAATCAGCAGAAATTGTGGTCTATGATTTCACAGCCTAAGACAGATCAAGAGAAGCAAACTTCAGCCAGCATATTGCACATCTTTACTATGTTTAAGTGATTTGCTATACCCAGCACAAACCATATCAGAAACTGGAAACTGAATTGAGATTTTTAACCCATAGTCCCAAACCTAATGGAAGATCAGTTTGTAGGTCTTTCCTTGAAAGTTACCCATCTTGCTATGAGCCCATTTATAAGGAAACTGCGTTACCAGGAGACATTCAAGTTAATAGAGCAAGCATAAACTCTGTTGTTGCATTTTGCCCCATTCCTCCTCTGCCTCAAAAGCCATTAAGTCTTGAGCTTTCAGCAGGTGTAGATTATTTTGCTTTATTTCCTGAATAGGAATATCCTCTAAATAGTTATAGAGGGTCTTCTTCTTGAGTTGTATACTTAACCTCTACCAAGTTTAACAGCTGCATTTAAAGAATAGATGAAACATGACTCATATTCCATAATTCTTTGCCGTAAGTAGAGTCAATGAGTACAGCCTCTGTAATGAGATGAAAAGGGCACGCATACATTACATGAGTGACATGCACAGCCACTGCAAAAGAAATTAAATTTCATTAACACAGTGAAGCAAGTGCAGAGGATATCTTGCTTAAAAGTTACAGTCAATACTGAATATTTCAGTATCAGGCAATATAGTTTAGTACCTGGTAAAAGTGACTAATTTGCACATCTGTTGTGCTGTACAAATAAAAGTTTTAATAGCATGCAGTGTGAAAGTCAAAATGAACAACTAAACCTATATTTTCCTACATTTTGATGGTTGCATATGGTCGTAGTTTAAGCCCACCCGGTAATTCAGAACCATGCAACCACTCACACAGCCCTGCCTTCTTCCCTCCCACTCCTGGAGGGATGGGGAAGAGAAGCAAAAGAATGTAAACCCCACAGGCTGAGATAAGAACAGTCCAGTAACAGGTACTGGAAATTACTACTGCTACCACCAACAATAATAACGATAAGGGAAATAACAAGGGGAGAGAATATAAAAGGGGAAAAGGAAAACAAACACAAAGTGCTGCACAATACAATTGCTCACCACCCACCAACCAATAACCAGCCTGACCTGAGCAGTGATCTGGCCCTTCTGGGTAATCCCCCCCCAGTTTATATACTGGGCATGATGTGCTGTGGTACAGAATACCCCTTCAGCTAGTTTGGATCACGTGTCCTGCCCCTGCTTCCTCCCAGCTTTCCCTGCCCCTCCTCACTGGCAGACCACGAGACTGAAAAAGTCTTTCACCAAAGTAAACATTACTGAGCAACAACTAAAAACATCAGTGTTATCAGCGTTGTTCCCAGGCTGAAAGTCAAAACCACAGCAGTGCCCCACCTACTAAAAAGGAGAAAAATGACTGCTACTGCTGAACTCGGGGCACATGCATATTCTTTGGTATCTTTCAGCATTGCTTTTCTTGGAGTTGAGAATCCTAGAACTCAGTCACTTCAAAATGACAGAGCATACACAGACACAGTAAAAGAGTAGGTTTTATTTCATAGAAAAATTTTAACAGTGCTTAAGAGACAGCAGCTGGACAGCAATTTTCTGTATATGTAACAGGCAAAAACTCAGGCACTTAAGTTAACAAATATGTTGCTGTTGCAAACCCAGCTATCCTGTAACAACTATTCACATTTTTCTACAATACTAGAAAGTGAACTTATGGAACGAAGATAACATGTAAAAATATCTGGCAATATGGCCATACTTGCACATCCCCAAGTGTATCTACAGTCAAAATCCCCAATTTAGGCACTAGCCCAGACTATGTGCACATTAAAATAAGTCCATTTTAAACATTCATATTTTCCTTTAATATATCAAGTTACTTGCTTTCTCCTATCACTAGTTCATTTTTCCTCTTTTTTTTCCAAATCGAGTATTCCAGCTTGTTTCAAAGAAATTGTGAAACATCTAAAAATCAGACTGCAAATTTAAGTGTCACTTTCTTGGATGTACACAATGGAATTCTAAAAAGTATGCTTAGCAAGTCAGAGAACACTATGCACATTCACAAATATTTTTAGTTGCTCAAGAATCAAAAAGGATCTTTTTATTTAGACAAACTAAATTTTATTTAGGTACACAAACTATGGTACAAGTGTTGTTCTTATTGGCTGCTTTTGAAAGGTCCCGTTAGCTCCTGACTTATGTGTGTACGGCCGATACCATTTCTGAATCCTTTCATGAGAGGACTGCACTGGCTGTGGGAGGCTTATACAAACGTACTGCCATGACTGTGAAGATGATTGTGATGATTTTGCAAAAAGCACCTGAATGCAAAGAACAGAGAATCCTTGTTGCAGTCACCTTTAATAGCAGATAACAGTATTTCAGCTGCTACTGAAGTTTCATATGGTGAATTAAGCTAAGACTTTAAAATGGATTCTGTGAATTTCAGCATATTTTACATGAACTGCAAAGGGCAGGTAAAGGCAGTCTTCCAACTTCAGACCACTCACCTGCCTGAGAGTTCCTGCTTGTAGCAGCTATTGCCATTACTTCAGTACTGTATTTACTCACCACATTCTAACCTGAAGTGCAAGTCTGCCTTATTTCTTGTTCCCATATGGTATTTCATGGTACCGATATTCTTTTTGCCACAAACTGAAACTCCACACATACATACCTGTTAAGTATTCTCCTCAGCTACCCTAAAAGGTTGTTCACTTACTACTCACTGGTACAGTGGTGTTTGTGCAACTTGGTGCGGGACAAAGAGAGGGGTGAAAAAGAGGAGGCATTATATTTTATTACAAATATGCCTGAGAGATACTGAAACCTCAAGTTGTGACTCCTGTAGTTTCACTTTCAAGATTAGGTGTCAGCAGTTCAGTTTATGCACTGTATTACAGTTGCTAGAAGACAGCACAAAAGCAGTTATCACAGATGCAAGCTTAGCCTGCCTTCCCTCCCCCAGACATAACATATCTCACATACTGTAAGGGAACAGATTGTTATATAAGTTGGGAAAATTTCTGACTAGTGTTTGAGATATTTTCAAAACCTTGATATTAATTTGGGGAAAAAAAACTGAAATATGACAAGAAAGAATATTCCTCAGACCCTAACATGCCAACAAACTGAGGGGTAAGACTAAAACATGTGCCCAATTCCTTAGAATTCAGTAGATAAAGTGTGACAATGAAGAAAAACCAAAGAACAAAACTATTTTTATATTACTGTTATTGGAAATATTTTTCTAGGTAATTTCTAATAGCCATTCAATTGGTTTTTCCAATTATTATTTCGTGTTTAAACACTTATGAAAAATTAACACTTTATAAAAAACACTGCTGCTAAAAACAAGTTTAAGGTTCCATTTTAAAGTAATACCTATGTAGCAGTCCAAGTCAGTATATCTTACACTGTACATGTACTTAATATGAAGAAGCCACTTACTTATGCCCATCAGCAGATAAGCCATTCTTTCATTGTCATAAACCCAACAGGCTCCTTTAGTGTTACAGTCATTAATATCCCACAGAGTACAACTGTTGTCTATAGCGACACCAAACAAAATTGGTCCAGGAATAGTACCTAAAAAAACACAGCAACGTGTAAGAACTTTCAGTTACTCAGAATAACCTTACCTGATCTTAATAAGTATGGTGAAATGCCTAGACATGGTGAGAGGATAAAATGGGAGAGCCACACAGTAAACATTTTAATCAAAATCATAGGGCTCATATTACATAGCAAGTGTGCCTCTTCCGTGATTCTCACCAGGTAAGGTGTGGGTTAATTAATTCTTTATACAGGTCTCATTTTATCAAGCAAGAGATTTGTTCAAAAGATTTGACCTCCTCAGCTTCCTTAGTTTTCATTGGAAAAAAAAAAAAGTGTGATTGAAATCAGGGGAAAACAGCTAGTAAGAAGGATTTTAACTGAAGGAAAAAAGTCCCTTCACTCAGCTCATCACTAACCTGTTCCAAATGCACAAACCAAACATATTATTATGTTGATATGTTCAGTCAATGTCAATGTTTATTTTTTTCCCACTCCTTAGATGCAGCCAAGCTTCCAGGGAAAAACTAACATAAAGTGAGTAGTGTTTAAAATGATTCGCATAGAATATGTCAAGACTTGTGTGATTTTTGTTACACAGTGCTTTGTAAAGCACAAGTGTTTTGCATCCAAGTACAGCCAATTTTATCATAAACACTCCAGGCTGACCACTACATGTCTACCTAACCTATTCAAGGCTTAAACTGTTCTTGAGCTACTCAGCAGCTACGGCCTCAACACAGCTATTCTGTCTAGGACCCCTGTGTGATTCCTAAAATGTACAGCATAAATATCCTGCTGGTATCAATGTTGTTGCCACCTTCTTCGGTGACAGTTAATACAGACAGTGCAAAAAGTTCTACTATCCTCTGCTACACAGTGAAGTCAAGAGTTGAGATTCTGCCACAGATAACCGAGTAGAATGAATCAGAGAAGCCCTCACAAAACACTTAACAATACCTCCCTGCTAATTAATACCTGTGACGATATTTACTCTTGTTGTGCTTTATTAGTAGAATGACTTGGAATAATTGGAATTCCAGTAAGTAGAGCAAATCAGAACTCATAAGCCAGGTTGGATGGGGCTTGGAGCAACCTGGTCTAGTGGCTGGTGTCCTTATTCATGGCAGGGGGCTGGAACTAGATGAGCTTTAAGGTCTCTTCCAAACCAAACCATTCTTGGATTCTATGATATTTGATCTCAAATGACAGGGAATGGCTGCAGTACTAAATATAATATAAATATAAAAGCCTAACCAGTAACTGAGCCTTGAGCCAGTCTTGAACTACATATGCTATTTAAAATGGTAAAGACTAAAACAAGAGTTTAAAGAGGAAAAAAAAAAAAAAAAATCAAATGAGTGGTTCAGAGAATACCTACGTTTAAGTTAGTGTTTTATTTAAGGCGATTCACCTTACTGAGATTTTGGAGGCACTTAGGTTTAGAATTTAATTAGTAGATTTCCCACATATAAGCTTATTAATTACTTATGTACAAATATCTACAAATTCAATAAAGGCTAAAATTAGTCAAAGGAATTTAAAGGGAAGGCAGAAGAGGGAAGACAACCTTTCCACTTCAAAATATATTGCCATGTCCAATAAGAATATGATTGTGTGAGACTGCGTCACTTTCTTTTAACTTCTGGAACTTGAGATATTAACTACAAACAGCTGTTTTCTATTACATCGCTGATTTCTTATTTTTTAACTTTCAGAATAGGTTTTCTTCTTGGGGAAGCAACAGCAGGTGCCTTTTGCTTAAAGAATAGTAATTACTTTTATTTTGTTTGTTCTGATAAGAAGAAAGGCTAAAATGAGCATGCATGCCCTATTTAAAAGGAATTTGTTATAAGGCATCTGCCTTATAACAAGTGTACTCTATAAGCCAACAACAGGCTGCTTGAAGCTCCTCTGAAAGCTTGTTACTGCATTATTTTTTAAGCCTAGAAAAACATCAAGCAAGTAGATTATTCAGAGGCAAGTGTTTCAACAAGAAAGTCATACCCAGTAGTCGTACAAACACTAACTGCACTCCAAGAGCGAATGAGCGCTGTTTATCTGGCACACACCTGTAAACAAGATTTGCAGTTTAAGACTTAGTAAACAACTTTTACCTGTTCTGTTTTTCTGCTTTGTCCCTCAGTGAATATGCTTTGTCTTAATACACCCTTTTAACATGTTAGTTGCAGAAAGTTTTAGAAAACCAGTATGCAGAACAAGTAAGCAAATAACTTCAAAAGGTATTTTGACAAAAGAGGAACTCCAATTTCTCCAAGAATTTTAGATTGAACTAGTTTAACAAATAGTATAAATAAAAAGCTAGCTTACCAGCAGCACCCTGATAATACTATCGAGCATCTTTTTTTCCACAGAAAAAGTAAGAAAGTAAAGGACAGTGCTAGAATGCAATCTTGAGCTACTATTCCTAAAGAAGTAATAGATTAACTGAGACTTCAGCAAATCACAAGCTGTTGTATTACCCATAACCTTTATATGTAGTTACCCGACCTTACAATTAATCAGTTCTGGCCTATGTTATACAAATCAACATGTTGATTTAATAACTACCAAAATTTACCTCCTCATCTCCTACCTATTTCTCTCAGATATTTCACCAGCACCACTTTTCTCCTGCCAGTGTCTTTAAAATAGTACGATAAAGATTAAATATAGCCTAACTACATTTAGGCAATTTAGTTACAGCACTGTTTTCTTTAACAAACTGTATCTTTGAAGCAGTGTCAGTGCGAAAAAGACTCTACTACTTAAATATTAGAATCATACAACTATAGAATAACTAGGGTTGGAAAGGACCTTAAGATCATCTAGTTCCAACCCCCCTGCCATGGGCAAGGACATCTCCCCTTAGACCATGTCACCCAAGGCTCCATCCAACCTGGCCTTGGACACTGCCGGGGATGAAGCATTCACAACTCTTTGTGCAACCTGTTCCAGTGCCTCAGCACACTCAAAGTACACTTACAGTAATTCTGCTCTTCTTTTTATATGAATTAACCCCTACAGATAGGAACAGAAAGAAGAGGAATGTCCCACAGATACCACTGATTTACCATTTACTATCTGGTAAACAGATTCTGGTTTACATTACCTAGTAAACAGATACCTGTTTTAAATTTAAGTATTTTTTCTAACTTTAAGATACCATTAGAGCATAATATCATAGAATCATAGAATAGTTAGGGTTGGAAAGGACCTTAAGATCATCAGGTTCACCCCCCCTGCCATGGGCAGGGACACCTCACACTAAACCATCTCACCCAAGGCTCTGTCCAACCTGGCCTTGAGCACCACCAGGGATGAAGTTCACGACTTCCCTGGGCAACTCATTCCAGTGCCTCACCACCCTCACAGTAAAGAACTTCCGCCATATATCTAACTTGAACTTCCCCTGTTTAAATTCGAACTCATCACCTCTTGTCCTATCACTACAGTCCCTAATGAAGAGTCCCTCTCCAGCACCCTTGTAGGCCCCCTTCAGATACTGGAAGGCTGCTATGAGTTCTTATATTCAGGAATTATTCCACCATTCTGGAATATGTACGACAACCACAGAAAAACATCCAAAATGAGAGATTATGAGCAGCCACTGTTAGGATCGCCATTCCCATACAGGAAAGTAGAGGAAAGAATTAGTTTTGCATAGTGCGGGTTGTTACTCCTACCACTAGAACACTCTTACAAACACATGGGTTTAAATTTGAACCTACACAAAATAGGCCTGATAAAAAAGTATCAGAACATAGTGTAGTAATTTATTCCATGATTTAGGTATTTAAATTAGGGTTTGCACATTTAAACTGCTCTACAGTCTTCCATAAGAACTGTTTCACTGTTTCAGTTGAAGTATACAAAGATTAAAAATTCCAAGTGCTTAGAATTATCTAAATAAAACTATGACTATAAAACTATGTCAGCTCAGATTTGAAGATGATGCAACACTTCACGTCATTCTGATTTGACACTAACACAACAAACTGTTAATTCCAAGCTGTTAATTCTAGATTTACACCAACCCTGAAGCAGAGGCTTCTACAAATCACCGTTGCAGTGTAACATTCCCCTCCCGAACTCCCTACCTAGGAAGTTGTAAAAAGGGCATCTAATCATACCCTCCCAAAGCATCACATGTATACTGCATCCCTACACATCATGAACATTTTCTCTCTAGAAGTATTAGAGGTGCAAGTCAGATTTCAACATAAAGTAAAAGAGCTTTACTTTCAGAACAAGGTCCATCTATTTAAAAAAAAAAAAATTTAGCTTTCTTGCATATGAATTTCACCAGTCTGAAAGAGTCAAACCACTGGTTAACAGCCATATACATGCTGTCGTATTTTATATAATAGACTACCATACATATAACATCAATATCATATGAAAGGTAGTCTGTAGTTCTCAACAGACTTCAATTTTGCAAGTCAGAACTCTGAACTGAGACAAGAATGAGAGGTTGAGAATACAACATTGATTGCTATTTTGTTGTTTTTCTGGTACAATCTGAAATCCTGGCACACAGGATTTCACAGGCCACTTTTATACTTTCTTTATCCGAGCATATAGTACATTTATTCTTTCTTGTTTTGACTAAAACAGTCAGAGGACTACTCCCATAAAAGTGCGATTTTACCACAAGTAGGAAAGATGTAGAAATGTTCAATCTACTAACCAAATGTAACTACAGAACTAGTGAACAATGGTATGACAGGCCTCTGCTTCAAGTGCTGCTTGCTTACTACAAAAAGTACTAAAATAAGAAGTCCCTTGCACATTGGTTTAAGTCCACATTCCAAAGCAAAAGAAATTAGGATATTTCACTCATCTGAGCTTTCACAAGAAGTCTACCTATTTCTCAGCTCTAAAAAGGGTACCTGAGAATGGCTACAGTTGTTGGAGTAACAGCCATAAATGTAAAAACAACAGCAAAAAAGAAGAAGGTCAGGAATAAAGGTAAAAGTTTGCATTGTGTTGGACATTTCCCAGAGACAGCTTCACAGAAGAGGTCTTCTAAACCAGCTTGTCTTTCTGGTTTCCCAATACAGGAACAGTTGTGGTACATCTACAAATAATTTATAAAAGAAAGATTAGGTCAAGAATGACATTAAGTAATACTAATATGGCAGATGTTAATTGGGTTAGCATCACACTAAATACAAGGAATAACTCCTGACTTTGCCATAGGAGAAACAGTCCATTTCCTGATGATTACATGACACTGTAACCCTCATTTTTAAAACTGGTTCAGCAGAGCTTGACTGATCCAGCTCACCTGAGCAAAAGGTATTTTTGGTTTGAGGATCTAAAGACCGCTATAGTCTCCATTTTGTGTGGAGCAAGTTTTAGGTACAAGCATTAAAATAAAAGCCCACACAATTCAAACAAAGCAAAATCTTAAAACTAAAGATTTTAGAGTTAGCAGCATGATGATATGCAGTACATAATACTATACAAAAATATGAATGACCACATCTATTGCAAAAAAATCCATACAGAAAAGAAACAGCTATGTCAGCTGACCAGATCAACTCCTGGTGCAATTCTCCTCAAATTCGTTAATACATTGTGAAAATCTCCCTGAGTTAGACAGACCAGCATGAGGAGAGGAAAGGAGCTCAGCCCAACATAAATTATAAAAATCAAGCAACCAGCAAAATAATTTTGAAGAGAGCTTTAAATGGATTTGACCTAGTTTCAACCCAGGTATGCACTCCAAGTGATGAGGAAGGCTCAGCACAGGGATAGGAGTATGTAATAGAGACCAGTAGCAGGAATCACATTGGTATTGTGACTGAACTTCGTATTGAAATTGCTGTTTTGTTAAATGTAACTTGTACTGTATTTTCTGCATATTTTTATCACACTCCTGAATCATAACTCCTGTGTAACATCATCTGTCACAAGTAAATTTGACACCCCCACAAGAGGAATATCTAAAAGCACCTGGTCAGAGTATTGGACAATGACACGTACCAACATTCATCCTACTTAGATATGTGTTTCCAATCCACACCCATTTTTCTTGTAGTAACTATCACTGATTCATAAATACCATTATTTGCTGTCATACTAAGGGAAGAATATTTTCAATACAGAATATATTTTGCAGGTAACCAGAACAGACCATGTTAGCTACCTTCACAGTATAAAGTACCTTTTCCGTCTTGTTAATAACAAGTGATGCACATCCTGCGAAACAAGGAGAGAAGTACTGTACTTCATCTCTGCCACAAACTGGGTAGTACATAGACCGTGAACATCCACAGTTAGCATTGCATGGTGCTGTTAAGTTATGTAGCATGCCTGTTCTGAAAGGTAAAAGTTAATAAGCTTTTAATAAAGTAGCTTAAAACCAGAAGACATATAAATGAGTAATGCAGTATTTACAGGATAATAAATCTCAAAATATTCAAGCAGTTTATGCACTTTTTTGTTTAAAAATAAGCCATGTTCTTAGTACTTACAACTCTTCCCATTTATTCTATACCAAGTTTTTTTCATACTATTATTCCTTTCATAGAGTATTCCTCTAATTTCCATTCCACAAAACAGATGACAAAACTGTGTCTCAACATGATTCTTGTACCATCTCCTCCCTCCCCCACACTCATTAATTTGACTTTGTTCTTTTTAGATTTTTAAGAAAAAAAATAAAATCAAGAAGATTAAAAGCTGTACTTGGTGTTATTTATTCTGCTGATCACAGATTTTTTCCATGCTTTGGATTAAAGTGCACTTGCAATCCCACTGCATTTTAGTATTTTTAACAGTTACACAGACATCTACATTGTTAAAGCACTGAGATGGCTGCACATGCTAAATGCAGAGGGGTAGGACATACAAAGTCTTATCACACCCACAAGGACCTCAAAGATGTTCTCACTATTTTGGGAATAACTAATGAACAGAGTATAATTTAGCTCTTGCTTATTATAACTACTCTCGATTTAGGCATTTACTTCCAGTATAGGACATAGTATGGTTGTATTTGAAGTAGCCCCACTTTATTATAAGTAGGGCTAAATAAAGTATTAGTTTATGATGTGCGGGACCTTCTTAAGTTTTCATTGAAGAAAACAGATTACACCCCTTGATTTTCTAACAGTGCATTACTAAGTAAAGAAGTTTCACAGCTTAAGAGCTCAGTCAGCTGATTCCAGGATACTAACGCTGTCAGTAATTTAAATATTGTACTGTCAACTGAAAGTTACCAGATTCACTACCTAAGAGACAGATTTCTTCAAGAGAATTTAAAATGGGAACAAATACTAAGTGGAGAAATAATTTATCTAATAATTAAGGCAATAACTTACATAGAATTCAAACTGCACATGAAATATTAGGGACATCATAACTACCAATATACTTAGTTTGGTGGTTGTACAGTTGAATCTTATTAAGTTACATTAGTTCATTCTTCATAGATAGAAGAATCAAAGTTAGTTTGCTTTGGCTTAAAGCACTACTACAGTGAACCATAAATTCACTAATCACAGATTTGTTTGAACAGAGACTCATTAACCTATGAGGCATGCCAAGCCTAGAAGTATGTAATCAATTCAGTAGCAACATTTCTTCTGTTTACATGGGCAGAAAACATCTCTGTTCCCTGACCTACAAAGAGGGACTAAAAAAAATACTTAGTTATGCATAGTTAGAGGAAGATAGTAACATGCACAAGAAACACAATTTAGTGTAGGCTCTTCTGACATGGAAGTTGTTCTAACATCTCTTTTCTAAAGAAGCCCAGCATTAAGTGGTCTTCTAAAGCTCTATAGGTTGGGTATTCTTTCACAGCAAAGCAAAACAAGGAGCACCAGAGACCTGCTGGAATGCACGGAACTACAGAAGTAGTGCATTTCCGTTTCTTCCAGTTTTCAAGGAAATACTGGGCAAAAGAATTTGACAAAAATAAAACTTGAAGGTTTTAACAGACAAAGTAATCCACATTAGTTCTGTTTATAGCCTTATCTAGTAATAAGCAGAGTTACTACAAACAACATACTTTGTTCACCAAAACACGGACTCAAAAGGGACCCTGTACTCATATGGCTCTAGCACTGAACTTACAAAAGCCTTCCCCACTCCCCAGCTCCAAGCTATTTTTCAAAGAAAGAGAATGCTTGCCATTAATAATTTTAAAATCTCCACAAAAATTAATCTGCATCCATTTCCAACTCAACTCTCAGAACACTCTCATAATTTATTATTTCAGAAGAATTTGTTCAATAACATAAGCAGGAATCAGGCACTTGCCTACTCTTCCACAAGCTTATACATTTGTTAAAGCTTCTAGTACATATTTCAGCTGCTCGTTGCTTCATGGACGGTAGATACAGAACTACATTAGTGCACTACATTAGTGCCACTATTTTGATGCAGGTTGTATATCCAACAAAATATAATCCAACATGTAACATGGAATTACATAAAACTGAACCATTGCTTATAATGGATACTGAGCAGAGTTATTTCAGGACTAGTAAACTCCAAATGTCATGTGTATATATATATATGTATACACACACACACACACACACACACACACACACACACACACTGCATATGACAGGTCTTCAGCAATGCCTAACCTACACAACTGCTGAAGTTACACAGAACTATAAAACACAAGTCAACTGTATTTAACCAAGGAAGAAAATCAATTCAGCTTTACCTTTTGTCAGCTTCTTATTATCACAGTACCTGGTGTAGGAATCTAGATAGCGTCACATACTATTTTTTATATAACTTCTTCAGTATTCAGTTGCTGAATATAGATTCTTTTGCTCAATTTGTAACTATAAACTTTCCCCAATCAGTGTCTGCATCCTAGTTATCACAGTTCTGAAGTGTCCACAGTAATCTTACAGCTAGCATTTTTTCACACTAGAGCTATGTTTTAAGCATCAAATGTTAACCCTGACCTTTGAATTTCCTGTCAATTGATACATCAAGCCGTAAAGATGAAAGATGAAATCAGAATGAGTGTTAACTTTGCTTTAAGAAGAAGGAAGTACAAATGAATAGTTAAGGTATCATGGCATTAAATTTCTACTCTCTTAGAGAGCGGGAAGACTAAGTAGCTGCCTTCAATCACAACTGTCTCCAAGCCCTCTGAATTTCTGTCCTGTTAACCCAAGGTTACCTATTTTACTGGTTTTACATTTACCTAAATGAGACACTTGAAAAATATCTGATTAGTCTTTCATGTCACTATTTTGGGGAAATTTTTGTAATATGTCAGTTATGTTTATGTCAATGATACCCTTGAAAGATCTAGGAAAATTAAGAGACTTCACATGGTGTGATTTTTGTGCACTTAGTTGCCTCAGTGAGTAAGATGTGACTCTCCTGCATTCTTCTATTTGTTATATGTTTATATTAAGTCAGTCAAAAAGCATGACAATGCCAAGTAAAGAAACTATGTATGTCTGTTTATTAGATGTTTACCATTTTTCCCAGAAGTATTACCTATATGCATGAGAGGCTACAAAACTAACTTCCCCCCTCAACCCATCTTCTGTATTTTCATTGCATACTTCATGCTACTGTGTCAGTAAAGTGTAGAGACACTCTTCCCCATCCTAGGATTCAAATGCTTTTTTATGCATCTAAGCATAGCTTACAGATACAGTTTTTGTACAAGATAGTGCTGCCTAAGCACTTTGTTAAAATGGGGGAATTTGGGGAAAACAAAAATATTTTGGTAAGTTACTCACACAGTAAGTTACACAGCAGGCTGCTCATACTTATGATTTTTTTTTCAAATGGTAGCTAGTCCCTAGCTACCAGTCTACTCGAGTTATTTTGCACAGCAGTATCTGGCTCTTTGGCAGACCTTCAAACAGCTGAAGTTGCCTCTGGCTCTGTCAATTCATGACAGAATAACTGACCACTTGAGAGCACAGTTTTGGCACAGCTATCTACCTTCCTCTGCTTTTAAACACTGCTCACACTATGGAAGTGTGTGCTATTTAAAACTATGAGAATTGAGAAATCATAATCTTATAATTAATGCCTTAATAAGGCAAGATTAGACATTTTATACAACATAGTGCCCATGATCATGATATAATCACATACATTCAATGTTTTTAAAACAAGCAGACCTAGAAATCCATTCTCTAAAGAATGCTTATCAAAGCAGATATTTATTTTTTAATCTTGCTTCATTTTTGTCTTCTCTTTTTTGACTCTTTTTCCCCACCGCTCTACTGGTTTCCAGAGTAAGCTTTGTTCATAGAAACAGGAAGAACATTCATCCTAGAATTTTTATTGCAATTACTACAAATATCTAAAGATGTGCAATACACTGCATTCTTATAAGGAATGAGAATTGCGTTGTTTAAGGGAAAGCACATATTTTCTTGAGAAGTCTTCCTATACATATTAGACAAAAGTATTTTTAATTATGTTTCAGTTAGCCATATTACTCCACCAATTTTATTCTTCAAGTTGGTCAATTGACCTATGCTCTCTTGGGCATTAAATTTCTATCTCTATCAGCCACTTTACCATGAAAAAAAAAATAAACCTTTCACTGTAAATGGAGGCTAGATATGCTAGAATCTGATGCTACAATAATGTCTTAGTTTTTCTAGGGAAAAATCTGCAATCAGTGTAAGGTGTAGTTCACATCAGGGCTCTCATGAAAATATTGACAAGCAGACTCAAAAACTGCCAAGATTGTCAAGAGCTGGTTAACCGGACACAAAAAGACATACCACTTCTGCAGGGCTAGAAAATTAGCTTTAGTCAATACCATGGCTACACCTAAAATGGTCACAAAAGCTGGGATTTTTGCAAGCAGGACCAGCCTGCTCAGAACATTCTGTAGGCAATGTACTATTAACATTTTCTGAATCACCTATTGCATGAAGATTCCATGAACAAGGTTTTAGAGTTCCGCAAAGCACTTCCATTGCATACAGAAAGGCAATATATGACATTTTTAAAGGTTTTGCATTCTGTGAAGTAGCTTATTTTAAACATTATCACCAAACCCAAGAGTTCATTAAAAAATATTTACCCATTATATGTTTCAGAGACACCTGCGAAAGGTTCATTCCCACATTTAGCAAATAAAAACACTGTGTTTAATAGTAGGGCCACTGAACAAGTGCCTATCATGAACTTGATTATGCTTTTGCAATCCATTTTGCACTTCGAAACCAAGATGCCACTTACGACTTGGCCTAGTGCTGCTGCTGGAATTAATACAAGCCCTAGAGGAAAACAAGACACCAGCAATTACATAAAAATGAAAGATATAATTAGTGAAGCAATTTAAAATGCAATTTTATCCTAAGGAAAAAAAAAAAATAATCACAGAAGTTACCTGTATCTTAAGATGAAGTCCATGTGATGTCATTTTCAAACCATTTTACTAGAATGTGTTAGCATAAGCAATTTATTCTGCCTTCACACTATCTTTAGCCTTTCCAGAAGTTCAACTTGACAGCATAATTGATTTACAGTTGTCCAAAACCCAAGTTCAACATAGCAAACCTCAATTACTTAAAGTGTACTACATACTGGGCAGGAATCTCTGAGCCACTTAATGAAAACAGGTAATGCTCTTTCACTGCTTCAGTCCATTCTTCACATTCATGTTCTTTGCTATACATTCACATTTTGAGCTTTTTAATAAAAAGCCATAATCACCACTATACAAGAAACAGCACAAGATACAATAAGGCATCTACATAAAGATTAGAAAAAATAGATTAGAAAGTCTAGAACAGTGTGCCAGTTTCACTGTCTATATAACCCATGATTAATCTTCATACTATTAGGAGTCCAGATACATATCTGAGCACTTTTATGGCTAATCTACAATACCACACAGAACTCAGTTTAACATGCACTGACCTGAGACAGCTATTTTTAAAGACAGTTCAAGTACTGTAGCAGAACTGCACAGGCCACATACACAGAGTCAAAAGTGCTTTAAGTAGTTAACATAGCCATTGGTAACACTGAGACTAGCTAGCTCAACATTAGTTCAGGTACAGCTAGCTTTCAAAATTAGTGTAGGCATTTAAAGCTGTACATCTGGTTAATGCTATCAATATTTTCCACTCAGAAATTCTACAGGCAATAGTGTATAGATCTACAGACAAACAAAGGAAGATCCTCTTTTCCACTTCACTGCTGATTACTGCTTAACAATTGAGCATGTAATCCAATGAATTTCTATGCAAAACTTGCAAATACTCAATTTTGAAGCTATGATGTCTGAATAGAGAAAGTACTATGTGGTATTATCCAGGGAAATAAGTAATTCAGAAAGTGTCTCCCAAAGATATATTTCTCTTAGAACACTTCAACTAGCATATGCTTACATTGCAGCACTATACAGCTGAAGTAATTTAGCAAGACATATTCCAGAAATATTAAGTCTGCCACACTGTAAGCATCTGTTGGCCTACCTGCCTTGATCTGGATGCTGTTCTTCAGAAGTAATTGTGTCAGAGTTAATTATGTGACCCTACCTAGTGCACCTCTTCCATTGGATTTTTTCATTTGTTTCTCCAATATTCATCTATTCATAATCTTCCTCTGTTCTACCTCTTAGGTCTGCATACTGGATAATGGGAGTAAGCGACAATAAGGCAACCATAGAAGCAGCTGTACAGTAATTTTATAACATAATCTGATTAGCCATTTTATGGTAAGCTATCTCACTGTAACTTGGTAGAACTGAAGAACAGAAAAGCCAGGTCAAGCCCTGGCTTACCTGTAGTAAGCACTGCTTTTTTTCCAGCTGCCTTTCATAGGCAGTAGGGACTAAGGCTTAATGTTTCTTTAGCTGATTTTTAATCAGGAAAACTAAATGTGTTTTTAACAAGAAGGAATAAATTATGGTTACTATCAGACAATAATTAGATCTGCACCCTTGGTGAATTACCCTTGGTGAATTAATCTCACGGGACAGGCAAGAAAATTCAAAAATATAATTTCTGCTATGAAAACTGCATTTCATGTAAGTCTGTTTGCAATATCTTGACAAACACAAGATGCCAATATAAACTATAATGTTAATGAGGTACTCAGCACAAATGAATTGAACATGTAAAAACGAAAAGCCACATTACCTGCAAGGGTTGCTGAAAAGCTTGATGTTTTCCCAAACTGGTTTTCTATCAACTTTGGTAGAAATGTGGCAAAGCCTGTGGCAACTAAAGCTTCTGAAGTACTGGCTACTATTAGACTCATAAGCACTGGATTCTTCACCAGTATCTATGGGGGAAAATTAGCATTACACTCGAAACTATTTCATTGTAGTACCATATAATCTAGAAGTCACTATATTTTAAAGCAGATACTCTCATTTGGAACTTCACTAATATGCTTTTCTTACTTTAACGGTCCTAAGCATCAACAAAATGAATATGCATTAAATTATCAGCAGCACTGGAGACTTACCTACCACAACACAATAAAAGAAGCAATTACCTTTCTGAACATTTATGTTTTACCTGAAAAAAAAAAAATCATTTCTCAGAATATACCAGTTTTAGTAAAATCACAATTCCCTTACCAGGAGAGCCACGGGAAAGTCTTTAAAGCTTTTTCCAATATCCTGGGTCTCAACAAGCAGCTCACTTCCATCATCATGTGTTTCAGAGATCTTTTCAGACTGTATTTTTGCTGTTCCTACAAATGGACATATTTACTGACAACAAAATCATTGAAAACCCGTGCTCTTGGGCTTGAAGTCAGAAAAAACAAAGTAAGTGTTTACTTTCCTTCACAAAACTAGCTCAGACATTTTAGGTATTCTTGACTATTTTACTGGTACAGATCCATAAAAGTATCAACAACATACTGCTGCAGAAAGAAGTATTTGGCTGAAAGCATCATGCTTCCATTAGAAACCCTTGGCTGTAAGAAGATATTATTAGAAATATCCTAAGAATTTCAAGCTATCCTGAAACTCATTCAATTTTATTTTTTTTTAATTGTCCTCACATTCTTGCCAGGCCCCTACTCCATTGTTTCTTTTCCTCCATCATTTCTCTTTCCAGGCAAGCACAATACATTCCTTTAGATGTTCTTTCAAGGGACTGCTAGATAATAACTACCTGAACAGAAATTGTATTAAACTTATTTTTTAGAAGAATGCTCTGGGATACTTTGATCCATGTCTTATTATTCCACCCAAAACAATAAGGCAACAGAGTCAAAGACAATAATGCATGCATGCATGTGTTAAGTCAATGAAATTTCCCTATGTTTCTTGATGGGTAACACAGTATCTTCAAATATAGTCCTGGGTGCTCAGCTGCAAGCACCTTCCAAATTGTGACCATCACTTTCCATGCTCTACTGGCTTCCAGTGTTACCATACATCAGTACATACACAAAGCCCTAATTTGCTTGTTTTAAAGGCTGCATGTTGGAAACAAGGTATTTATCCCAGGTTTTAGCCAAAAAACAGTTAACTGATAAACAGAAACAAAGAGCAATCACTCAGCCCGGCAGCCTGTAACCCAGAAGTAAAACAAATCTCTCTTCCAATATAGCCCATTATTCTTAAATGTTTACCTGGTAGGTATTTTGGAAAGCATGAAAAAGGTATTATAAGAGGCCAAACTGCGACAAAGCACACAAGAAATCCTATCCACCAAGCTCCAAGCCAACGTGGGTCATCTGGATCCATCTTTGTACTGGAAAAATAATTTGCAAAAGGTAGGTTTACAATTTGTGAATTTAAATCGGTAATTTCAGATGTCAGTGAACTAGATCTTTTGTTTGTTTAAAATACTAACTTAACAGAAGGCATTTTAATTTTGTAATTTTTTTGTTTTCTACATGTATTTAATTTATTGGTGGCTTGTTTAAAGCACAATCACCAGCTCTATTATAATACTGCATTCTACTAAATATAGCTTTCAACTCAGTCAAATTCATTCTGATTTGAAGGTCACTATTTCACTCTGATTTCAAGATTCTGCAGCATTAAGATACTGAGAAAACTGTTTTTAGAAAGAATCAAAGTCAATGAGTTAAGTGAAAGACAATACAGAAGTTCAGAGTATCACTGTATTGATCTAAAGTCCCCAAAAGAGAGGAAATAAAAATGCAAATGAAGTTTCTGGATAGTAATACAGTTTCTGTCATTTTTTGACTACTCAACTGGTAAATTTTCTAGCAAGCTCTTCCCCAGATGGTAAGTAGCAGTATCCTACTCCCCATATCCCACCTCAGGGAAACTTTCTGCACAATAAATCAGTAGTTGCAATCTAACCCTAAATTAGCAACTCAGCAGAAGATAAAGCATTTTTTGTTAATCAGCTTTAAAACAGCTAGCATCTCAAAAAGCTAGAACAAAGTATTTGCACTACAGCGAAACTTTCACACACAATGGAGTTGACTACTCACTGTGGGAAGTAACTCATTTGCTAGAAGCCCTTGTGAATGCACCTTGTTACCAAGTTAAAGAAGCTCTTGAAAATGCAGTATTTTCCAAACAAAACCACTTTTTCCTCCTTACATGGAGAACAGATGAAGATTTTAATAAGAATTAATAGGGGAAGAAAACAGAAAGCAAAAGACTAAGTTGTAGCCTGCCTTTCTGGGATCTCGATATCAATATAAATATTAAGTAGCTGTCCTCCTAAGATGTAGCCAACAGCAGGACCCAGCAGTGACATGGCATAACCAATTCCTAGAAGACAAAATACATCAAGTTCACCATACATTTTTAAAGCTTTGTTTTAAAACACCATGAATCAGCTTCAGACCAAATGGTTTCCATAACTCAATCTGGTTTTTTTAGTGTCATACTTCAACTACAGCATGTAGAAGACAAAATTTGTACTTGTCTCTTAACAAGAAAATCTGAAACTCTCCTTAAAAGCTGCAAGTCAGCGGTTCAGCCTGATGCAACTCTTCAGGTTGAAGAATCTGAATTTCTCAGTTGTTTACAAAGTTGCTTCCTCACTATTTAGCATTATTTCATGCTCTTTAGACAGCAAGAGGATTGGGGGTGGGGAAGGAGTGCAAGAGGAGGAAGGGACACAGAAGGGGACTTTTAAGTATCAGTAAGTAAAATAAACATTCAGTTGACATATCCCAGGTTTTCCTATATTTTGGAAATAATGACATGCTGAAAGGATCTTTCCAATGGAAGTCCACATTCGATCTACAGAGCATCAAACCTAGCTAGGAAGGTACCTATTTCCTCCTACAGACCATTCAGTTTAAATTACCATTTGGAATTGCTTAACTTTTTATTGGCTTTAGATGCAGATACCTCAGTTCAGCAAGAGAACACTCATGAAAATGCACCCAGTTTCAGAAGAGAAAGAAACTACCAACCTACAAGTTGCAACCTTACATTTTAAGATGTTAGGAGCTATTTACAGACACTAAAAGAAAGTTTTAGTTTGCTTCTTTTTTGCTGAGATGCACAATCCTCACATTAGGCAAAACAACACAATGTATTTTAAATCTTCGATACATTGCATAGAAGCAAGAAAAATAATTAAGGACTACTGTAGCTGCCTGTCCACTCACTTGCATTTTAGTCCTGTTATACTGGACAGAATATATATAAATGGAGTTCTTCTGAACTCAGCAGTTGTCTGAAGGTTGCACAAACATTAATTTATTGTATTGATCTGTTATTTTTAAGTTTGAACAGTGACAGCATTTTCCTAGTAGTTTTCAGGCTACTTCATGATCCCCTCATCACGCAGACATTTGTAATTCTGCTCTATTTAACTCACTGGCCTCAGAAGAAACAAATGAAAGTGTAATCTTCTCTCTCAATATAAAGAAATAGGAAAAATAAAAGTTGTCTTTGTTATTTAGGATTTAACATGTGCAACTATTCTATTTGTTGGCACTAAATGAAGTGGCTTGTCTAGAACAATTAAGCAAGAGCTGTATGTAAATAGATGATAATTTCAATTTTGCCCCCTAGAAATACTGCTTTAGTCTGGAAAACAGTCCAGGAATCTAAGATGTTTTGAATTCCTCCTGCAATTACCAGTATAGCTAACATACTTTTACCAGCTTACACCTAAAATGGGGATAATAGTAAACATCTTCATACCCATAGAAAACACACTTATACTACAACGAACTTGGCAGTAAAAATGCACATAGCCATGCTGATTAGGAAAAATTAAAAACCACTGCTAAGAAATACTATTGCTTTGTTTTCAAACAGCTCTGCAGTAAGACACATTCTCCATGTTTCTAAACAATCCGTTTACTGTCAATTAAAGAAAGATACTTCCACTATTTCCTCCTGAAGTGCAAATTTGTATGTGGCTAGAGAACTGCATTGATCACATGATGCACAGATTACTGTTAGAAGGTAAATAAATCTGATACAGGACACAGTAAAGCCTGGCTACTAGCCTGATACACAGTAGTTTTCAAAGACTGACACTAAAAGCAAACTTTCTTTACAGCTCATTCTGCTCTTGACAGGCAGGCTATATTAGCCACTTAATAACCTTAAGTTACTGACATGAAAAAATAGCAAGACAGGTACAAAGTAGCATTACCACACTCCCCCAAACAACTATTGACAAGACTTGACACACCAGGCTACCACCTAACATGCACAGTAGCCGATAAAGAAACACTTTATGCACCTAAGTGAACAATGACAAGACAGATTTAATTAGAGAAATTCATAAAAACATTTCAAAGGCATTGCAGTCTATGACCTATCGAGACAATGTGTTATAAGCAGTTTTAAAAGTTACCTATATAAAGGGAAGATTTGTGTTTTGCGACACTATCATCAATAAAAGCTGTCCCCAAAGTATATAGTGGTGTTCCTCCAACTCCCAGCATCAGCTGTCCCAGGATAAAAACATACAGATAGTTGGAAAGTGAAGACATTGCGCTGGCACTGCAAGTGAAGTTAGCAGACCTTGTTCCTGGAATTTGACATGTGTCTGAAAGACAGAGAGCAAGACTTTAAAATTCTGTTTCCAAGCTTGTCACAGTCTAACTGAAGAAAACAAAAACAAACAAACAAAAAAAAAAAAACAAACCAAAACCCACACACAGAAATAAAAAATAACCCTATACTGAAAGCTAAATTATAGACAAAGTACTCTGCACACAATTATCATTTTCAGTCCTAGTAATATATAGTAATATACTCCATTTGACAGTGACATCATATCCCCCAAAAGAAATACTATTATGGCTCAGGCTTTTTTTCCTTACCAGGAAGGAAAGATGGGTAAAATAGGCTTATTAAAACACTTTGGCTTTTTGAAAGTATTATTGACCAAATATGAAAAACAAACAAAGCAAGCCAAACCTGTCAAATTGTCATGCAACAGGTTAGTGAATACTCCTAGGAAACAGACAATTTTGTTCTTGTACTTTTTAATGATTCTGAGAGCACTAACAACTTCTGCTCTTAAGTGACAAAACAGTCTGGACAACCTAGGTAAAGTTGGACTGCTGGAGAGAAAAGTGCAGTTGTCAGTCACAGATAATGCTCTCTTCTCATACACTCTATTGAGAAGTGTTTCTCAAGGAAAAAAAAAAAAAAAACAAAAAAACAAAAAACAAACAAACCAACCTTAAAATCCCACACCACTAACGCTCATGAGGCACACACTGCTGTATCTACAGAATGAGAAGCTAATGTAAAGCTTTTCAACTTGTCCACACATACAAAGAGGGAAGCAGAGGTATAGCAGCCTGAAGTTGCATCTGATCCTGTCATGCTTGGCATTATAAGAATGGAAGAGAAAAGAGTGAAGACAGGAAGTAGGTTTTCTCTTATTCCCCTTGCTATCACTGCACTTTTAGTAGC
Source organism: Pezoporus wallicus (assembly GCF_028554395.1). NCBI lineage: Eukaryota > Metazoa > Chordata > Aves > Psittaciformes > Psittacidae > Pezoporus > Pezoporus wallicus. Next base: position 45,392 of record NW_026635926.1, on the reverse strand, counting down.
AGATACCCCAGGGACAAGATCAAAGGAGCATCATGGCTGTTTTCAGATTTGTCTACAGAAAAGCACACAACACTAAAGAACAGGACAAACCCACCAGTGCGGTAGAAACAAGACACATTGATCAAATATATGAAAGCACACTTCAGATTAAATAAGTACACCAAAAAGTTCTCAATACTTTACTACACAATTATTACATGATTTTTCTCAGGTTGTTTTACATTTAAAAACACTTCAGACTTTAAGCACACAAAGGGCTAACTTGCCCACACTTTGGTCTCACAGGATATAAAAATGTAAGGAAGTGCTTCCCACACAGCAAATATTTAAAGAGAACTGTCAACACTGATGTTATAAATGCATCCATGGGCTTTATCATGGCTTCTTCCTGAAAGAACAACACCATAGCGGAAGTGAAATCACATAGCACACAACAGGTGACTCAGTGCTGTTGCACAGAAACCGGCCAATATAGAGCAATGGGAAATTCTCACTTCAAGAGAAGGAATCATTAAAATTTTCCTTTCTTTCCACTTCTGAACAATACTCATTTTAATGCTATGCAGAAGCCACACAGGGAGCAGCTTATTATGAATCACTATTCTGAAGACTAAAGGTTTTGACAATAAATGGAAAACATACTCCATTTGCTTTCTTTTGCAGCAAGGTCCTACACCTGGGTTGTGGCAATCCCAGGCATAGCTAGAGGTTGGGTGAAGAAGTGATTCAGACTAGCCCTGTGAAAACAGACTTGGGGGTGTTGGTTGATGAGAAACTTAACATGAGCCAGCTTCAGTGTGCACTCACAGCCCAGAAAGTAACCATATTCTGAGCTGCATCAAGTGTGACCAGCACATCGAAGGAGGTGATCCTGCCCCTCTACTCTGCTCTCATCTGACCACACTTGCAGTACTGTTCTGGCGTCCTCAACGTAAGAAGGATATGGAGCTGCTGGAACAAGTCCAGAGGAGAGTCACAAGGACTATCAGGGGACTGGAGCACCTCCTGTATGAAGACAGGCTGAGAAAGTTGGGGCTGTTCAGCCTGGAGAAGAGAAGCTGAGCAGAGACCTCAGAGCAGATTCCAGTATCTGAAGGGGGCCTATAAGGATGCTGGGGAGGTACTCTTCATTAGGGACCGTAGTGATAGGACGAGGAGTAATGGGTTTAAACTTAAAACAGGGGAAGTTCTTTACTGGGAGGATGGTGAGGCACTGGAACTGCTCCATCCCTGGGAGTGCTCAAGGCCATGTTGGACAGAGCCTTCGGTGACATGGTTTAGTGTGAGGTGACCCTGTCCACAGCAGGGGGGTTGGAACTAGGTGATTTTAAGGTCCTTTCCAACCCCAACATATAATTCTATGATTCCTCTTTTCTGAAAAAAATCAAATCTTTAAATCAGGTTAGCTTTGTACTATTTAAATGCACAGGATCTAAAACTGATTATTAAAAAAAAAAACATGTCCTGCAACATCTTGTTAACATACACGTATTCATGTGCAATGCATATATATGCAATATACCTGCAGTTATAAGTTAGTCTCCAATACCTACCGGGCTAGCCTAAAACAGCAGCTAGCTAGGTATTTTATTGTAGTACACAAACAATAGTAACTTGATAAAATATATCAGAAAACAAGTAACGCAGAGCAAGAAAATACCACAAATTATGCTAATGACTAAAGCGTAGCCTAATTTGATCTTCACAAAATAAGTAGATTGTGTAGGGTAATATAAATCAAACTCTTGACAGAATGTGGCTCTTCATGAATTCCCATCTCCACCTACACTGTCTCAGGCTTTTAGACTGCCATGAACTAATTGATTATAGATACTTTCACTTTTCTAGCTCTTCAATTTAAATGCCCTAGGAAATTTATCCTCACATTGAGGTGAGAAGTTTACTACATTACTTTGTTTTCAGAATCACGTAATCTAGTGTAACTACAAAATTAAGAAAACCATCAATATGCACTTTAATACAATCACCGTACTCTTATTTGTTATCAGACTTGGTTTTTTTTTAAAGTCACCAAGTGCACATGCACTTGCTGAGTGGAGTCATAGACTATATTCCATGTTCCCAAGAAACACTTTAAAAGCAAAGATCATTTACCACAAAGCTAAGAGTACCAATCTTGTACCAGTCAAAGGTTTAAGCAGATTGTTAAAAGTGGCACAGGTTAAATCTAACCTGGATTAGATCCACAAGCCTGTTTGCTGCTGTCATAAGAACAATGGTGAAAAGGTACTGCCTTTTATACAACCCAGAGACTCTAAACTTAGCTAAGCAAGACTCTGGGAGAAGTTTAAGATGGGTGGCTGACCATTTTTAACTAGATTTTCTTATTAAACTTCTTTTCCTTCTAAAAGTCAGTGGATTAGACTTGCATTTTAAAGAGCAGAAGTGCATTAAAGGCAACACCATCCAACAGAGCTAGTCATTATAAGCCTTCCTGCATGCTTTAAATTTTCTACCTGAATTCAAGTTATGCAAAGGCCAAAATATCCCCAAGTATCTAATACAACATACTAGGCAAGAGTGTAGAACCAACTGTGAGATGCTTTACCAATTACATTAGATCTAAGACAGGTCTCTTGACTTGGTTTTCTTTGTACCTGGAACTGCAGCCAGCAGGTGTGGGGTTTTTTTGTCTTTTGACAGGCAGGGAATAGTTTAGAGTTGCCAGGAGTGAGAAATAAAGAACAGCTTGTTTTCTGTTCCTTTATAAACAGAAATACATCTCACCTTTAAGTCTTGAATAAGAAACTCAAAGCTTCAATGGACACACTGAATGAAGACATAGTCTTTGTTTCTAAAGGCAGATGTTACAGTATTACAGCACATCTAAATGCTATAGAGAATTAGGCCAAGCAATACAGAGAAGAGCAGCACTACCCATTATTTGACTAACTAGATAATCTCTTCAGAGAACAAACCCAACAGAAAAACCACAGATATACTAATGATGTCAAATTAGAGCAGAGCATCACACACATTCTTTCACCATTAGTACACAAATGCCACAGTCTTCTCTACTCGTAAATTGCCCTTGGCATGTTCTGGGAAGGAAGGTCAATTAATGCCCTTCTGAGAAGGTTCACTCTCATACCCTAAATGACTTGGCTATCACCTGAGTCTCCAGTGAAACAGAGAGCTGAAGAAAAGTGTTCAAATTATTCTCCCTCTACTTAGATCACACAACACGCATTTCAACTCAAATGGCTAGGGTGTGTTATTAACAATGACAGCTCTTTTTTTTTTTTTTCCAAAGAAGTCATTCACATGCTGTCACTGAAGAGACTCACGGAATAATTCAGGTTGGTAGAGGTATCAGGGAGTCATGTTGTCAAACTTAATCCAAACAGTGTCAAAGCAGAATGTAGATCAGTTGCCCAGGACTTCACCAAGCAAGGTTTTAAAAGCAAAACAGACTGCACAGTCTTCCTGAGTAATCTGTTCCAGTGCTTGACCAACTTCACAATAAAGTTATCTTGTGTCAAGTGAAGATCTACACTTCACATGTGCTGTAACAGACATCTTTCACAAATTTAAGTATGTTTCAATGAGATCCGAGATGGAACTTTAAAAAGCACATTGCTTATAGCATCGGCAGTTGTTACTCCTCTGCACTATGGGTAACCAATAACAAATGGTTTTATTACAGACAAACCAGTAGATGGAGCTCCTGACTATCAATATCAGAGCCTGCTGCAACACTGACGACCCTACGTAACCTGAAAAAGCAGAAAAAAACAGCAGGTTACATCTGCATTACAATTTTGAGTCTGAAGCTTTTCTAGAGATAAGGCACGTTTGATGTTGCTAAAGATTTCTGTAAATAGGTAGACCATTGGTTAGCTACTCTTTCAATAGAAAACAAACTATCTAAAGTGTTACTGTGATAAAGATCTGCAACTGAATAGTTTTGTAGAGTAGGATATGTATATACTCAAAATTAAATTAATATCTCAAGGTAAAACATTAAGCTCCAGGAAGTCTGTCAGCCTTATATTGACCACTAGATGTATTTTGTATTCCAGACAAGATCTCTTAATTAACCTGGCAGACATATTAAATACCGGGCTAAATCATACTTTGAAGCTGTCCTGCAGCTGAAGCTCACTGTACTCGCATATGACACATGAAAAAAATACTCAAGTAATCAACTAGGAACTGTTCAAAAATTTCAATACAAAGCATCAAATAAAAGACTTTTACAAGCAAAGTGTTCAGGGTGTGGTCCTATTTACTTCTGCAGCTAAACGTATGGTTAAGATGCTTCATCATCAGAACTAGCTAAACCAGACATCCTAGAAAATCATACACTGTGGTTAATTTAACTGTTAAAGGATGCTGTTACACAGCACCTGCAGATTTGTCATGGTGCAGACAATCCCTGCACTCCGTAGTCATTTATCTTTGACAACATTTTGTTTAAGTCAGCTTAAGTCCTTAAATCTGCTCACCACAGTCACAGCACTGGTAGCTGCATTACAATAGTCAAATCAGCATGAATTCATGCTTACACTGCCATGGAGAAAAAAGTATATGCTCCATTTAAAATTCTTCCTACAGCTTTTAGATTTCAAAAGTCCATATAGAGTATGACCCCAAACAGATATCACACCTCAGCATCTTTAATGGCAGGCAAAGGGACAGATCTCTGATGAAACAGTAACTGATTCTGATATTTCAACCAAAATTGATAAGAGAGAGAGAGATCACCTGCAGTAGTTGGCCATCTCCCTTCAGATTCCCACCTTGCCAGTTGGAATTGTTTTGTATTAAATTCAGCTCCCCTTCCATACTAGTGTAGTAGGGAGAACAACAGTGAAATTGCAGACAGTAATAGAGCCAGGAACAAGTAATCATCTGCTCTATCTCCAAACACTGAAGAGTTTTTCCTTTTGGCCTTAACAGTTAAATTGACTTCTGCCTCACATCCTCACTTATTAGATGGGGAACAATAGCTTGCCAAAGTTACTGAACTAATGCTTGATGTCTGGACAGCATAGTGTGCAATGTGACTAACACCTGAAAAACACTAATTTGAGAATCAGCCACCAGAATACTGAGAACCCTTTCATCAGATTGCTTAACAGCTACTTATTCTTTTTAGTGAGCACTACTCTGCTTAGTCACTGAAGGCATAAATCTGATTAAATACTGCAGTAACAATTAAGACAATCCTGAAATATTAAGTCATCTTGCTTTAAACATATCTGAATGTTTGTTAGTTACAGGTGTACCACACTAAGCTGAGATGCATTAAGCACACTACACTTAAAATCTGGCTTTATGGGAAAAGATATACAAGACCTCCTGAGAGCTGGCTACTCCCACAATTTCAGTACTGCTTTGTGCAGTATAGTTCAGTACTGCTTGTTACCTCTACTTCAAAGAAACCCACAAGTTTCTATCAACATTAGAAGAACTTGATGAAACTTGTTACAAGATGCCTTTAATAGTTCAAAGCCTAAAAGAACTGCAACATGTAGTCACCTTCCAGCAAGACCAAGTGCAACGGTTTTAACATTATTCTACGTCACTGTCAGGGTTTAAGCTCAGCTGGTAATTCAGAACCATGCACCCGCTCGCTCACTCTCCCCACTTCTTCCTCCTCCAGCTCCTGAAGGGATGGGGAAGGGAATGGAAAGAATGTAAATCCCATGGGTTAAGATAAGAACAGTCCAGTAACTAAGGTAATAACAAAACCACTACTGCTACCACCAATAATAATAATGATAAGGGAAATAACAAGGGAAGACAATACAACTGCTCACCACCCACCGACCAATACCCAGCCCGACCCGAGCAGTGATCTAGCTCTCCTGGGTAACTCCTCCAGTTTATATACTGGGCATGATGTGCTGTGGTATGGAATACCCCTTTAGCTAGATGGGGTCAGGTATCCTGTCTCTGTTTCCTCACGGCTTCCCCTCCTCCCTGGCAGAGCATGAGACTCAGAAAGTCCTTGGTCACAGTAAACATTACTTAGTAACAACTAAAAACATCGGTGCTATCAGCATTGTTCCCAGGCTGAAAGTCAAAAACACAGCACTGCACCAGCTACAAAGAAGAAAAATGACTGCTACTGCTGACCTCAGGACAATCACTGACCTAACTTGCATTTCTATTCAAAGAAATGCCAGATCATTTTTACACAAAGTAAATTTTAACTGCATTCATCTGCACAAGTCAAAAAAATTTTATTCAAGTATTGCTTATGAGAAAGAACTGATATTGACACACAGATCTCTTCTGAAAACGGAAGTCTACTGTGCAAAGAGGCACCTCTTGAACTTCACGATTTCACAGAATCATTTTATTTTCAGATTAAAGATATTTTTAGGACTCTGACAGAGATTAATTATGTTGTACCAAAGTAAAAGTTTCACCAAGTAGCTACACAGACTTTTTAAAATCCCTTCCAAAACATAAGGATAATCTTACCTTCAAGTTTAGTTCCAAAGTGGTATTTTCCACTACTGAAGTGTGGTAAGGAAAATATAAGTGAGCCCAGTCCTAGCATAAATGCTGAGAAAGCAAGCCATCGTGGTTTGTGCCCTCTTTCTCCAAAGAAAGATATAAACAGTGCCAATATACAAAAAGAAATATCATAGCTTGCAGAGATTAAGCCAGTGAGTGAACTGTTCAACTCGTAACGCTTCTCAATTGTTGAAATACTAATGTTGATCAGGCCATTTACCACCATACCTACAAAAAAAAAAAAAAATTACTCAAAGGTACTTTAATTTGATAAAGTTGCAAGGGTAAAGTTACCACTGTATGCCGGAACGGTTAAAACAAATATATTTACAAAGCTATACTTAAAGGTATTTAATTAGCTTTAAAATCCAGATAGGTAGTAGAATGATACAGTGCTAACTTAAGCCAGCCAAACTGCACAGAACTATTCCATTTTCTTCTCTGTTGTGGGCATTAAAGATTCAACACTCAAATATTAATTTGGAAAAAAACATGCCTCAAAATCCATTAATGTATTAAGGTTCCAGATTCAGTCTGAGGCACAGAGATTTCAAACAAAATGCATTGCAGCATTATAAGATTCTGTACAAATTAAAAGAAAATTTGTCAAGTTTGACTTGCATTAGAATACAAGCTACAACGGAAGAGTTCAGGACACAGCTTTCAAATAAAAATTGTCAAACATTTCCTCTCTGCCACCATGAAGGGAAGATACCAAGCAGCTTCTGAACAGACACCCTTCCTCTGTAATATAAAACATACTTAAAAGTACGATGCAACTGTTTCAGAGTTAACTGAGGTGATTTACTATAACTGAGAAAAAAGTTTGCCCTCTGAATCTTCAAGCTCCAGAAGTGTCAAAACAACCTGGAGAAAAGACCTTGCACAAGCTTCCATACTTCGGCACAGGTGAACTCCAAAAAACTGATCCAGGAGTAGAAGCAAGTAAGCTGCAGCTGCCAATGCATGCTTATAAACACTGTTCATTTTCTACACGTGTTGTTCGTACATACAAACTTGAATCTCCCATCCTCCCTCACATTTTCCAACACCAAGTAGTTAAACTTTCAGGAGTTTACTTCTGACAGTTCCCAAATAGTATTCTGCTGCAAGTGAGATGAATAACCATACTTTCTAGCTGTCAGGTAACTTCATGGTACCCTAATTAAACTGTGCTCATAATAAAATATACAACCTGAAAAAAAGTTGTTAGTCTTGGAGTCACAATTGCAAATAAGGCCAAGACTTCTGCAGTCTGACACGGACCCCACAGTTATCCTTCCTCTTTCTAAAATTCAAACACAATTCTCTATTGTCATTCTAAGAACAGAATGACAGATGACTGGGGACAACCATGTATTTAAGTTAAGTTTCAACAAGCATTGCACCATCCAGAAGTGCAACTACACAGTCTGAAGTTCAACAGTTCTGCCTGGAGTGCTCTACGTGTTAAAAAAAGATATCACTCCAAATCTGTGATCAACCAGCTATTATCTTATTAGTGAAATACACACCATAACTACACACTTCATCATTCTATAATGAATTAAGTCTTGGCATAATCATAGCTTCCTAACATCCTATTATGGCCTTTTTATTAACAATTATGATTTTATCTTTAAGTCTGACCACCACACTTAAATTCCTATAGGATTAAATAGCAGTATTCAGGACAGTGTCTTTATGCGTAGTTTAAGCTGTCACCTTTAATTTACATCCTAACAGCCATAAAACCTTGCAGTTAATCTTACTGGATAATTACATTTAATCTGTAAAAAAAGTAAATGTGATGATTGCATTGGAGAAGTTGTGCTGTCATTCATATAGTGATTAATCACTAAAGTTTCTTCAGGAAAGATGGAACCTGGTTGACACTAACTTGATCTGAAAAACAAATCCTACAAGGACATCTCAACACTTAAAGAGTAGTACAAATTATTTTTTAACTATCATCCAAACCCTTATTGTCTTGCCACATCTGTTTAGAAGATGTAGTAGAAGTTTAGGTACAGTGTGCATTGAACCACAAAATCTAGGTTAATCATAAACCAACTTCATTTGGTCGAACAAGACACAGGAGTATTTTTTCTTCATCCACTCAACAGAAAGCACTTTACAGTTTTTGAAAGTACAGCAGCTTTGAAGCCGTGGATTGCAGGCACACAATTAAAAAAGAAAAAATAAATAATAATTTAAAAGTCTCTCCAGCAACAAATCTTGTTGTCCACAATATGTCCTCATATTAAGTATTAGTGCTTTCAAAGTCTTCAGACAGATTAGACCAGGCTAGGCTCAAACAGTGGTTCTGCTGTTTCATTTACCAAAATTATTACTGACATTACAAAAAACTGTCTTGCTTGTACCCAAGATAGTGAGATAACTTTTTTGCTACTGCAGCATATCTGATTACTGCATGACAAGATGCAATCATACATTTATGCACCTGTGAGTACCATACAGAAAGCAGGTATTAGTCATGTATTCCATGTTCTACACATAGTGTCTTCTATTCTTGAAATACAGGTTTCACATGTCCTTGAAACAGAAACAGCCAGAAATGAAGATTTAAGTTTCACCTGCAATCTCCTGAGAAGCTAAAATGCAGCATATCAGATGTTAATGATAACAGTAACTTACTTCCTAGGGCAGCTAGAAGATAGCATAATAAATACATGCCTTCAGTTAGAAACACACATACAGAAATTTATACACTTGTACCATGTCTCTGCAGTAAACCACCTACTGTATTCACTCATTGTGTAAAAAAGTCTAGTGTAACAGCTTACATAAATCAAAAGTGTGTTAAGGATTATTTCATTATTCTTCAGCACATTAGGAAATAAACTTTCCTGGAGGTACATTAAATATTAGCAAGTTTTATAGACGTATTTTATCTTCCTTAGTGATGCTTTCTGTAATTTGGAGGGGAAAGCTACAGTACAGTAGTAGCTCACACAACTTCAAAACCCAGTGCTTTTATCTAAGTTCTGGAGCTGCAAGCCCTGAATATTTTTCCAAAGTTTCACATGCAGTAGTGAATTTCTTGTGTGAAAATATCCTTTTTTTTTTTCCACATCTCAAAAAGAGTTGCAATCAGTGCCCGATTTCCTTTCTATAATCTAGGCAAAGGAAGGGTACTTCTTGTGAAAATCCAGATGACATATAATTAATAATGCCACAAAGGCTGTAACAGCTACACCTACATAAGCCTCCAAAACAAGCATCAGAATTTTCCTCACATTAGGCCCTAAATTTGAGTTACATTAGGTAGGTACCTCTATGAGTTCTGGCATACATCCCCATTTAGGTAACATGACCAAGAGCTACATAAGCGGCATAACCAACACCCACATCATCCTAAGGGGACAGAGTTTCCTATGATATTGCTGCTCAGTTCTCCTTGGACCATCCCAGTTACTTCAGTGTTTCAGGCAGAAATACAGCCATCCGTAACCTTGTGTCTTTGACATATGCTGCCTACTCTCCCAGCACCGAATCTCTTCTTCTACATGCCCCCCCCCCCCCAACCCCACACCCCCCTACAGCACTCTCATGTGCAACAAGGATGAGCTTAAAAGCTTCCTGTTTTTTTTCAGGAAAAAGTTTTCTTTTCTGGCTAGTCCAATGAAGCTGAAGGGTTCTGAACATTAATCCAATTATTGCTGTTTTCTAGGCCAATATCTTGGAAAGGCCCCAATAGATCTTGTTACAGAAAGCCAAAAACATGGAAAAAAATATCTGGAGCTGAACAACTGATATTAAGAGCAAGCAAAATTTCAGGTTCCCCTCAAGGTTAATCCCCTAGCTATGTGCTAAAAATGGCTGCACTAGGATTCACGGAACAAACCAAATGTTTTTAAAGCCACATAAATTACCCGAAGTCCCACTCAACCATGCTACATGCTAAGGTAGCTTTCTAACTGGGAGGCAACAAAGTACATGCTAGGGCACTACACTGCTATCACTTTACAGCATTTGTTTTCTTCCCTGGACCAGCTGTCTCAACCTGCACGGCACATACGGTGCACTAGCTGAACGTGAGCAATGGGGATCCAGTATAGGGAAAAGCAGAGCATGAAGCACAGAGCTGATGGGGCCGTGGGCTTGACAGTGGTCAAAAAGGTGGATGGGAAAATAAGAAAATGAGGAACTGAGAGAAGTACAGAGAGCAGTACTATCCAGGACACTGGGGCACTTCCTCCCGTAGCCAGAGTCTAGTGACTAACGTCACTTTTCAGCACCAACACTAGACTCAGGCAGCTGGAGGAACCCTATCTCCCCTCACCCACCACCACCACTCTTCACCTTCCTGCCCCAAACCAGGCTCCCCCACAGCTCCAGAACGGAGAACAAGATGCGCCCAGGGCAGCAGGAAGGACCCACAACGAAGGTGGGGAGGAGTGCAGCACCTCACTGCGTCTCCGGAGAAGCTTACCTTGGAGGATGGCCAGCAGGCTGTACATCGCCAGGAAGCCCTCAGGGCTGTTGCAGACCTGCAGAGCCCTAGGGGTAAAGCAGCCCCAACCGCAGAGCCCCTCCTCAGACTGCGCGGGGATGCCGCCATCTACCTTGGGGGAGCTCGCCTGGCGCTGGCTGCCGGCGTCGGGGGTGGGCGGGTCAAACACCGGGTTCTCGATGCCACGACCCTCCATGGCACCTGTCAGAATGCCGCGGCGGAGCGCCGGCTACAGCGCTCCTCTAAATACCACGAGGGCGGTCAGGTGGCGGCGCTTTCCCCCTCCTATTGAGGAGGGTTGCCCGTCCCGCTCCGCTCCGCCCCGCCCCGCCCCACTCCACTCCACTCCACTCCACTCCACTCCACTCCACTCCACTCCACTCCGCTCCTCTTGGGGTCGTGTCCGGAAGATCCCTCCGAACCCGCTTGCCGCTGCTGTCAGCGCCGACAGCGCCAGCACTTGTCCCGCGGACGGCCGGTGCAACGGGCCTAGCGCCGCGGGCACGGGCACCATGACGGGGGAGTCCTTGCTCCGGGAGCCATGGAACGGTCACAGCACGACCGACATTATCCGGTCGGGAGGGCCAGGGGTGAGGGCCGGGTTCTTTTCTGTTTCGGGTTCGTGTGTCCAATGAACTTCTTCCTCTGACTGCCAGTTCGAGGCTGAGCGGCAGAAGGGCACGTCCGTATTCGGGGAAGGGTTTGCTCTGAAAACAATTGAAAGTCAAGCACCTGAAAATAATGTTTCTTCCGAGAAAGAAAAAAAAAAAACCACAAAAAAGAGCCCAACCTCAAGATGTTCTTTGTGAGTGTTGGAAAAACTGAAAGGGATTTTTTTTCCAGATACTTTCCCACTTTATGCAAGAGAGTTGGTATATGACCTGCTTGGGTGTGGAAACCCCTCTCCAACCAAAAAAAAAAACACCTGGATATCTGCAAATGCCATCCTTTGGAAATATTATTTCCCCTACTGTACTACAGTTTCCACCTGCAGGAGCTTCTGGCCATTGAGCAAGTTAATTCAGTTGCAGACCATGAGAATTTGTCGAGAGTTCAAGGAAGTATTGAGTCTGTTTGCGTACAGTGGAAGTTAACTTCACTCATCTGCACAAGAGCAACTGGGAAGGAGTCCAGGAATCAATTACCCATCACTAATGTAGTTTCTGGGTAGTACGCGTTTGTCGAAGAGCCCTTCCCCTTTCAAGAGTTTGAAACGTTTTAGAGACAAGTGAAATAAGACTGAAACTGGAAACATGAGCTGTGGCTTTGGTTTCACAATGAAAACCAGGGCATCTTCATGAATTCTCAACTGTCCTCTCTTCCCTGGTGTCACAGCTCTTCAGAAAGAACCACACATTTTCAAATATTTATTAGGAAAAAAGTATTTCAAGTCCAGAAACTACATGGAGATGGTCTTCTTCAAAAAGAAAACTGGTACGTTAGAGAAGATAATTTTGTGAATACTATGTATTCATTCCAAGTGAGAAATCAGCTGTTGCTGTTGCAGTGTGCAGGGGCATCCAGTGGTGGCTGGAGCTGGAGGGCCGGGGGCTTCCCTGGACATAGGGCCTTCCCCACCCTCCGCCTCAGCCACCTCAGGGTCTTTCCCAAGTACTGTTCCAGCCCTGCAGCCACCCAAGCCGCACGGAGCTCAGACAGCTGCTCCCCAGTGAAGTGTTCCACTGCTGGTCACTGACAGCCCCCAGATCCTGAAATTATTTTACTATAATTTCAGACAATAATCTGGAGTGGGTTTTCCTCAAATAGCTATCAAGATACAACCCAGTTAACAGCTTCTTCAGAGGTCTAATATCCTGATCTTCACTACAGTGCCTGTATGCTAGAGTAGTGAGAATAATCCACTAAATTGTTTAATTATTACACTGCTAATGAGACATAAGAACCTCCTTTAATCTGACAGGTCAGCTAGGTTTGTTGTTATCTTCATTTAATTATCACCGTTCCAGCTGATGATTTTGGTTTTAACATCAGAGGAAGGTGACAGAAAGGAAGGGAAAAAGAGAAGTAAGTGGTGCTCATGATGAAAAATAGTCCGTTCAGCTGAAGCAAACAGTATTTTTATGAATACTGGGGAGGGTATCATAGTGGTGTCCAGTCTAGAACTACTCTGAGAATTAAACAGGGAATCAGATAATTCAGGGGATTAAATACAAGTTCACTTTAAAGAGTTTATACCATGCTAGTATATTGAGATATTGAGGTGCTGGAGCAGGGCCAGAGAAGGGCAATGGAGCTGGTGAAGGACTTTGAGAACAAGTCTGCTGAGGAATGGCTGAGGCAACTGGGGGTGTTTAGTCTGGAGAAGAGAAGGCTCAGGGGAGACCTTATTACTCTCTAAAACTGCCTGAAAGGAGGATGGAGCCAGGAGGTGGCTGGTCTCTTCTACCAGGGAACAAGCAATAGGACAAGAGGAAACGGCCTCAAGCTGTGCCAGGGGAGGTTTAGCCTGGATATTAGGAACAATTTCTTCCCTCAAATGGTGGTCAGGCATTGGAACAGGCTGCCCAGGGCACTGGTGGAGTCACAGTCACTTGGAAGTGTTCACAAACCGTGTAGATGAACACCTCAATGACATGGTTTAGTGGTGGCCATGGCAGTGCTGGGGCAATGGTTGGACTTGATCTTAAAGGGCTTTTCCAACCCAACCGATTCTGTGATTTTAGGAGAAAGGCACGGGGATAGGAAGAGAGAGAGGGAATGAAATATAATGTATTTTTGAGCTGGTATGTTTCCTGAGTGATACTGTTGTTCCTCAATAAGCTATTTACAGAGATCCAACTGGCTTTTATAAACTGCTATGCTACTGCTGTATCATTACAAGCTATTAAAGAAGTTTAAATTCCTGACATTTAAGACTGAATACATGACCTGCCTAAAAATATAAAATACAACTGTTTTCCAGTCAGGTATTTGGAGTGCTCAGATACAAATGGTAATAGAATGAGGTAGGTAATCTGCTGATCCAGATGGAGGTTGCTCATAGAAAAGGCAAATATGACCTACAATTTGTATGTTCGTTAGCTATCAAGTTAATGGAGACCTGTTGAAGTTGTTCTGTAAGCTGCTTTCTGCGAAAATTCTAATGAATTTAATGAATTTTAAAACTTTAGGTGGAGCTTGATGAAATTATGGCTAGGATATGGATATGAAAACAGATTACTAGAATGTCTTTTTCTGATCCAGAGTTCCTGTGAAGGAACTTCTTCCCTGTAATGGGAAACTACATTCTAGGGGGAAAAAAATGATTGTTAACTCAGAATAATATCATAAAATTCATACTGGAATACCTTGCAGAGAGGCAAACAAGTATTTTAAAGAAAAAATTGCTAAATTTGTGGAAGGGTTATAACATGTAGCTTTCTTCTACCTTCACAGTGTTGTATTTGATCAGCTACAGCTTCTGCAGTCTCAGAAGTCATGGTAGTTCTCAAGTTGCATTGCATTGTGTAATGTGCGATTGCATTGTGTCTCATTTTTGTTCAGACATAAACCCACCAGAGGAATGCTAGGTAAGACCTGTGGATTTGTTTAAGAAACAGTTGCTTTTCAAGAAGTCTGAGAACTGCCAGTCTCTGAATAGCAAAAGTGATTGAGTTTTGCCATCAGATAAGACCAAAAACTGCATATTTAAGATATTCTTTGTCAAGCGTCTTGAAGCCATCCCCTCTCATTTAAAGGCCAAGTAGTTCACAGACCCACTCTCACATTGTAAGAAGATTATCTCCCAGAAACATGACACATTTTGTCAGTACAATGCTCCCTTTGACTCTATCAGCTATAAATAAGATGAAAAGTAGATTACCTGGGATCCTAACAAACTAATTTTCTGGGCAGCTTTTCAGTGTTTGCTGAATTTTTAGATGTCAGATACTTCCACAACTTTATTTCTGATATTTTGGCACTCTGAATAAAATCTTTTCCCTCTGTGGATTATTTTATTTCTACTGTGGTAGCTCTCTCTACATAATTTTCAGTTTCTTGGCCTAGGTCAGAATTTACTCAAAGGAAGCTGTGAGAAAACAGTGCTGCCTTTTTAAATGAATATTTTTTCTTTGTGTCTGCCTTTTTGGGGGGTTTATTTTTTTTGTTTGTTTGTTTCCAATGGAAAGAAGCCTTAGGTCTTCTTGAATTTTTATCTACACTGTGGTATTTAAAGATGTAGTTAACACCTCTGCCAAGTATATTTCCCTGCTTTGAAGAGGCATGTGGATTGGGGTATGTTAGCACCCAGAGAGTCACAATAGGGTAGAAATTAGCCTGCCTGTTTGGCATGCAGAACCAGGAATTTGAAACTTTAGTTATCTTTTCTCTTGACTATCTTCATTGTTTCATATTTCCAGTGAAATCTGAATTCCATTTAATCCTGATGTTGTGGTTGTTTTGGAAACATTGTAAAATCAGTATTTTAATTGTGTGTAGCTTTCTAGTTTTTATGCAAAAATGATCTGGTTTTGTTTCTTTCTGAACACATTTATTGTTTTGAAAGTGAACAAAGCAGTCCTACAGCTGTGTACGCTTCTGCGGTTGGATGTGAACTAGCTCAAGGTATCTGTAAATTAACATTGTGCTTCAGGGCACTCATGTACTTCTGCCAATGTTGCAATAACCTCTCCGCTTGTTTAAAGTCTTGTACCTGTGTTATTTAAGGTAATGTAGCTCTTAACTGCCCTGTGTCTAATTGTAGGCCCAAAGAAGCAATATCAGCTTTCCCCTGTTTTGGATATATGTCAAAGGAGACATTTTCTTGAATGATTGCCTTCATTAAGATATTAGTCATGGATCTTCTGTACTTACTTTTGTGCCTTTTTCATCCTTGAGAAGTCCAACCAACCTACCCTGCAGTGAAATACATTGAAGTGTATATAGGTTTGTTCTTTTGGTTAGGGTTAAACCAGTATCCTACAGTGAATTCCTGTAGTTCCTATAGCTGTTCTCATCATTTGTTAAACAAGTTTATTTGTCTGATAAATATGCCTCAGTTTGAAAATTCAATGTTTTTATCTTAAGGCCGTAATCTTTTAATTCTAATCAAACCTTGCCTGTTTTCTGTAAACCTTATGTTCTTTGACCAGTAAACATATTCAGAGCTAATGGGACAAATCCCTTATCACAGTCACTGATTTTTCACATAGTAAATTCCATGGATTACTTTCTACTTTTGGAATCTAATGAACAGATTAATGGAGGAGAACTAATTCTTTTAATTTCTCTTCAGAAACACTAGCTTCAATGTTTTCGAGAACTGGGCAGTCTCTTTGGTTTTATTTCTGCCTGGTTCCCAGTTTTAACAAAAACAAATTTTCAATTTTATCTGCTTCACAATTTGTTTCATTAGCAAATACATGACCTCTAGTGGTAGGCAGGTAGTAATCATTTATGATGGTAAGTAAAATCTACATGTACAGAGCAGGAACGGGTAAATCCACAAATTTTCTCTCTTAGATGCTCACCATGATGGCAACTCCTTTTTTTTTTTTTTTCCCAGTAGCTCTGAGTTTAATTTATTTATAACATTTATATGGCAGGTAAAAATGTACACCCCCTCTATGTTCATTCTGCTTCACTGGCTTCATCCAAAGATCACTTCTACTCAGCACTGGTGAGGCCACACCTGGAGTAGTGTGCCCAGTTCTCCCCAGAACATAGAGAAATGGATCTAATAGAGAGTTCAGTGAAGGCCCACCACACTGGTGAAGGGATTGGACCATCTCTCCTGTAGGCAAAAGCTGTTCATCCTGGAGAATAGTAGGCTCAGCGTGATGGAGGTGCGGAATCTAATTAATGTCTATAAATACCTGAAGGCAGGATGCAGAGAAGGCAGAGCCAGGCTTTTTTCAGTGGTGCCCAGTGACACGACCAGAGCCAGTGGGCACAGACTGAAACACAGGAGGTGTTGCTAGGATGCCAGGAAACACTTTTTCACTGTGAGGCTGATAAAACACTGGGACAGGTTTCCCTGAGAGGTTGTGGAGTCTCCATCCTTGAAAATATTCAAAAGGCGCTTGGGCACCTGGCTGGAAGTGGTGTTTGAGCAAGTGGTTAGACCAGATGACCTCCAGGGGTCGTTGCCAGCCTTGACCACTCTGATTCTGTCATCTATCACAAACAAAAGATTTCAGCAGCAGAAAAAACCCTGACTTTTTTGGGGGTGGGGTGGTAGAATTATCTTGTGTTACAGTTTTGGTTACTATTGACTTTGCCTCTTTACTAACAGAGAACATTCCTATGAATATGCATCTAGAGAGTATTCCAAATCTCTCCCTTTGTGCTTTAAAAAAATCTCTGAAAGAAATGTTTATACAAAGAAACTTGGTAGCATGTTAGAGGCAACACTGCAAAATAGGTGACAAAGTCATATGATTGTTAGATTTGGGCAGTTTTATTGCTATATCTGATGAATATCCTGTCTAAAACACTGAAAGAAGAGATACCGGAGTTTTCTCAGGAATCTCAGATTTTTCTGAGACAGGGATATTTTCCATTTTTGGAAAGTCCAATATGTTTTGAGGCATGGCTGTCATGTCTGATACAACATTCTTCACAATCAAGGGATCAAGATTAAATGAGGTTTGTAGCAGTTTTACAAGTTATAGTCAAACAGAACAAGGATTCTTACCAGCTAGCTATTTATGTCTAGATTTCAGGTATATATTCAGGTAAATATATGAATCCTGAACTTGTTGCTTTGGTTTTTTAGAAGTGTCTTAATGTCAAAGATTTCAAACTGTTGCAGCCTTTTACAGGAAGTTTTTACTAGTAAGTGTAGCAAAGCTGAAATTACACAATTCTGTTCCATGTTTTTATTGATGCAGCATAACTTGCCATGGGGTTTTCAAGGATTTTCCCTGTTTCTAATACATAAAACTTCTGTTTGTTTAGGAGAATTAAGACTGATTTCATTCACTAACTATTATCTTCCTGGCCAAAAATAATGTTTCTGTGAGTGATTTCTGGGCAGGGTCTTTTTTAACTTCTTAGTCATGATAATTATATATGGGAAATGTAAAAGCTGGAAAGTATTAAAATATATTACAAAAAATAGAATTTGTGCATGAAAAGTTGATGAATTCCCTGGAATGTCTCTGTCAAAAATAACCTATTAACAAATAAAGTTTTTAAAAGTTGCCTTGCACAGATAAAACTCTAAAAATTAATCTTTGCAGCTGATGATTGCCTTTTACACTTCTATTAACCTAGAAAAACTACAAAATGGTGAAATTCAAAGCAAATACAAAAATTAGAAGCTGTAATTGAAAAATAAAAGCAAAAGTAATTTTCCTGCTCAGTAGTCCACTGAATATCAGGTTGATCAAGTAGATTTAATTTACAGGATATATAAAAATATATGTAAGGAAAAAAATCCAAACAATCCCTTTGTGTTTTAGTTTTTACAAAATGCAGTAGCCAAATTATGAAGTTAATCCATAACAGGATTTTTTTTTTTTTTGCAAAGATTCTTTAGTAAGTGGCTTGCTTAACTAGAAAAGAATTAAATGGTATATTTTTAAGAAATTATGGATAAAATGATTGCTTTAGAGGTCCATAGCACAGTAATTTAGATTGCATTTCAGTTTTTACATAGACTCATACGAGTTGTTTAGAAGAAAGCTTAATAATACATTACCATTTCTTAATTTCTAATTGAGGGAATGTATTTACCAGTTTTTAAAAGTTGCTTCATATGCAGTTTAGTTTTGTACTAAGTTTTTGTATGGACTTTTGCAAAGAGTAATGTAATAGAACAAGATTTCTGTTTCGGGACACATAACTAAAATATCCTGGTCAACATTACCCATTTTACTGAAGATGACCTGATAGAGGAGCTGAAGATCTGAGACAACAGAATCCAAACTGATGGCCTTCCATCAACTAAATCACATTTATATATTTACATCATATGCTAAGTTACAAAAGTAGGTAATGTTAAAAGAGCCTTGCAGAAAGAAAGGGCTACATTCAGCATAAGACTTTAAAAAACAGACCCTTATACTAAGTCTGTTTAACAGCCAAAACAGTGACACAAGAACAATGGGGCAGAAAAGGATCAGAGGATTCCATACATTATTAAGTGACTAAATACAACAGAAGAAGGTATAACATACCGATTAGAAGTGGCAGGAGACTCAATCACCAACAGCAATGCATGGCAAGATTTTGACAGATCTGGGGCACTTCATGCTGTCACCAGTTTATGGGATCCAAGTTAGAGTAGCTTGCTTGAATTTCCAGTATTTGTTAAGCTCTGTCTTGTTCTGGGCAAAATAAACACAGTGTGTTAGCAGTCTAATCAAGGAATTATTGTTCATCCAATCACCATTTTTTTTAGCATTCATAATTCAACTTGTGTACTGTTAAGACAATATGCACAAATTCTTAGTGTCATCCCCTTTTTTGGTGTTCTATTCACACTTCCACAGACACCCTGAGTCTCAAGGTTGATGGCTACAATTTGGATTGTGGAGGGAAATGCAGCAAGCCATTGGCACCAGGCCAGCGAATCTGTACAAAGCCTAACAACACCTAATGCTGTCTCTTCAGTTTGACACAAAGCCTATGCAATGGCAACTGTATTTACTGGGCTAGAAGGGCTGCCATTCTCTTTTCACCCACGAGCTGAGAAAAGGATTTTGTAAAGGGAGGCCCAGGAGAACAAAACGGCCCAAGAACCTATCTACTACTAGTCAACACCTCTCAACAGGTGAGGATCAGTTGAGAGGACCAGAGATCCTAGTCTGTTTCCAGTGTTCTCAGATTTCCCCATAAAAAGCCTAAATTGTCCCAGTGAACACATCAGCACTGACATTGAGGTTGTGAAACCTCAGGAGACCTGAAGGAGAAAAATGTCCAAACTAGCAGAAAGTCGTGAAGGAATCAAATGCACTAGAAAGGACTGTTAAGAAACAACAGTTGTTTGAGGGACAAGGAAGCTATAACTCTTAACCTAAGGTCAGGGAGCAGCAAGGGCCAGTGCCTGCATACAGAAACAGGCAGGAGCGAAGAGTGGCAACATGGCCAGCCACCTCTTTAGCCATGGCAGCCTCTCTCTGCACCTCCCTGGAGCCCTGTGCAGGGGTGCCATGAGCAGGGGTGTCAGTGGAGACCCCCATGAGGCTGGTCAGAGCCTGTTGGTGTTCTGCTGGCCCTCAGACCTGAGATGCCTTAGAATGTATCACCAAAAGAGAGTCAGACTCTCAAGAATAACTGTGGATGCCTTAAAACTGAGAGGACATCCCCAAGTGCTTTCTGCATGGCATCGGAAAGACAGGATGGACATTTGTAACCTGGCTGAGGGACTGTCATAAGAAAAAGAATAGGGAAGTTAATGGAAGCTGTTACAGAAGGCAAGAAAACAATTAGTGGCAGAATCTTGGAGACAGTATAGATACATCACTGTTAAGACTCGTGCACATGATGGAAGTACATTCGTGATTGGTCTTATCAGAGAGCAGCAGCACTTGTCTGGGGAGCACTGAGGGCAGCAGCAAAACAGGCAGTGACACCTCCCCCTGTGAGGGTTCTCTCAGCTCTTCCTCAGGCAGCTCTGGTACCAGAGGCTGATCCAGGGAACTCCTCACCATGAGCACAGGTGGAAAAACTTGGAGAAGATGGGATGGGAGGTACAGCCTGACTGATCTCATTAATAAATAACTCATGTTATTTATTCAGTTTTTCTTGGACTACATCATATTAAATAGCCGGATGAGCATCTCACCAGATGAGCGTCTCTCCCACCCATTATTTCTTTAGTTGCTATTACATGCTTTTCTTCTTTTGTTTCACACCATTGCATAGATGGAAATGACAAACAGTTGTGGGGCACAATTATTTGACTGTCCTATTATCAATGTCCTATGATTTTGTCTCTAACTATAAACTATTATCAATCTTAATTGTACCTTAGTTTTTTAGTTGTTCTAAGCATTCAGCTCACACCAAGGAAGCTGCAGAAGATTTAATTGTTAAAATTCATTCTGACTTTAAAAAATTTTCAGAATACTAGATTGGTACCAAGGAGAAAGTGACAAACTGATTCCACTTAGAATATATTCTCTTTGGAAGAGTGCTAGTCATCTGAGGGAAACTTCGAGGAGGAATTAAACAGAATGGAAAGCATTCTAAATAATGAAGACTGGCAAGGAATCTGAGAGATAGATGGCACAATCTGGGTTGAAGAGAAAGCAAATAAACTGACCTTTTTTAAATATAGTAACTCAAACTATGTAGAGGTAACACATCAGGAATTTTCTGGGAAATCTGGTGCCATCCTAACTTGTACTTGCTGTGATTCTATTTTTTTTGCTACTGATATTAGGTGTCACAGTTACAACATGCTAACATATTTATGTATTGTAATTACAAGTTATGCTAACACATGCCCCAGCTGTCATTTCAAAATGGTACGACACCAAATATTTTTGAATAAACAATTATCTAACTCTTCACAAGCGAAGAATTTTAAATCAAATCCTGTTGAAAGATGTGTTCCCTTGGAGAACTATGCATATAGCTTAACGCACTAGTTTCTGGGAAGAGCATTTAAAAGCATATGGAAAACAAGAGTGTTAACTATGATATACATTTGAAATATGTGTTTAAATGTGTAAATCCCAAAAGAGACGTTTAAATTCATAAATCCAGGAGAATGTAAAAGGAACTTTTCAAGAAGGTTTTTAGGATACAATTACAAATGCTGATCCTCAGTTCAAGTATGCCAGAAGTAGATATCCCACTGATTGCAGTTACTTTAAAAGCCTGATGTAAGAATATCATCAGAATTAAAACCCACACCATTGAAGCTGAAGGTAATCCTGACATTTACATCAATGAGCAAGGATTATTTTCCTTTCACTATACTCATTTCACACACTTTAGCCACCCTAATAATTATCTTGACTTCAATGGGACACCTGTGTGAGCAGGAACACTACAATGTGATTCACCATCAAGAATGTACATACTCTCAATGACTGCAATATTATTCCATGAATGCAGGTGAAACTGCTTAGGAAATACTTCTCAGAGCATGTGAAGAGACACTATTGATTTTAATAAATACTTGCGTGCCTCCAGTAGCAGGAAGAATTCATTATGTGGAAACAGAGAAGTAATATAATCCCCCAAATTTTGTAATTTTTAGATTTTATTAGTTTAAGACAGGAAAAATAAATAAAAATTAGTATAAAATAAATAGTGGTAAAATTTAAACTAATATGCAAATATTAAAAATTAATATAAAGTTATTTACCTTGAAACATTTTCATGATCAAAATTTTTTTGTCAGATGAAACAATAAAGGTGCTGGATATTTTATGAAACTTCTTATGGTGTATATTTTTCAGGGACAGCATTACTGTAATCTTCTAAAATTCAGTTCATAAATTCAGTTTGCCCAGTTTATAAATTATATGACAATCCATAAATTGTTATCTTACAACTGCATGTCCTATTCTCATCTATGTATCTCATCCAGAACAAGTTAATTTTGTTTGGACGTAAAGGAATTAAATTTATTCTTTTTCAGCTTTGACCTTTGTGTTTTTAGAATAAGTAAACATTGGTGGGAAATGGGTGAACTGCCAAACTGCTGAAAATTTATAGCTATCTGCATAATGGCTAGAAGTTCTAATAATGTCTGTGGCTCCAGCTTCAGTAAGTATTGCAGCTCCTCTTTAGAACTTCAGGTTCTGCTGGACACTGTGATAATCTCTATTATGGTAATTCATTTATTACTATGTTTCATATTTGGTGCATATCACAGAATCCCAAGGGTTGGAAGGGACCTCAAAAGATCATCTAGTCCAACCCCCCTGCAAGAGCAGGGTAACCTAGAGTACATCACACAGGAACTTGTCCAGGCGGGCCTTGAATATCTCCAACATAGGAGACTCCACAACCCCCGATGGCAACCTGTTCCAGTGCTCTGTCACTCTCACAGTAAAGAAATTTTTCCTGATGTTCACATGGAACCTCCTATGCTCCAGTTTACACCCATTGCCCCTTGTCCTATCACTGGACATTGCTGAAAAAAAACCTAGCTCCATCATCCTGACACTCACCCTTTACATATTTGTAAACATTGATGAGGTCACACCTCAGTCTCCTCCAAGCCAAAGAGACCCAGCTCCCTCAGCCTCTCTTCATTAGGGAGATGTTCCACTCCCTTAATCATCTTTGTGGCGATTCCCTGTCCTTCTTGAACTGTGGAGCCCAGAACTGGACACAATATTCCAGATGTGGCCTCACCAAGGCAGAGTAGAGGGGGAGGAGAACCTCTCTTGACCTACTAACCACACCCTTTCTAATGCACCCTAGGATGCCATTGGCCTTCTTGGCCACAAAGGCACATTGCTGGCTCATGGTCATCCTCCTATCCACCAGGACCCCCAGGTCCCTTTCACCTTCACTACTGTCCAGCAGGTCAATCCCCAACCTGTACTGGTACATGGGGTTGTTCTTCCCCAGATGCAAGACTCTACACTTGCCCTTGTTGAATTTTATCAAGTTTCTCCCCGCCCAACTCTCCAGCCTGTCCAGGTCTCGCTGAATGGCAACACAGCCCCCTGGTGTGTTAGCCACTCCTCCCAGTTTAGTATCATCAGTGAACTTGCTGAGGGTACACTCAGTTCCCTCATCCAGGTCGTTGATGAAAATATTAAACAGCCCTGGTCCCAGCACCGACCCCTGAGGGACTCCACTAGTCACAGACCTCCAGCTGGATTCTGCCCCATTACCCACATCTCTCTGCCTTCTTCCTTTCAACCAGTTCTTGATCCACCTCACTACCTGATCATCAAGCCCACACTTCCTTAGCTTATCTATGAGGATGATGTGGGAGACAGTATCAAATGCCTTACTGAAATCAAGAAAAAACACATCTACCGCTCTACCATCATCCATCCACCTAGTTACTTCCTCATAGAAGGCTATAAGGTTGGTCAAATATGACTTCCCCTTGGTAAAACCATGTTGGCTGCTCTTAATGACCCCCTCATCCTTGATATCTAGAGATGGTGTCAAGAATAAGTTGTTCCATCACCTTTCCAGGGATGGAGGTAAGGCTGACTGGTCTATAATTACCTGGGTCCTCTTTCTTGCCCTTCTTATAGACTGGCGTGACATTTGCCATCCTCCAATCCTCAGGCACCTCTCCTGTTTCCCACAGCTTACCAAAGATAAGTGGAAAGTGGCCCAGCAATGACCTCCGCCAGCTCCCTCAGCACCCGTGGGTGTATTCCATCCAGACCCATCGATTTATAGATGTCCAGATTACTTAACTGATCCCTAACCCAATCCTCATCTACCAAAGCAAACTCCTCCTTTATCCTGACTCCTTCTGGGGCTATAGGAATCTGGGTCCCCCGGGGAGAGTCTGCAGGAGTAAAGACAGAGGTAAAGAAGGCATTCAGCACCTCTGCCTTCTTTATATCCTCTGTCTCCAGGGCACCCACCTCGTTCAGCAGTGGGCCTATATTGCCTCTTGTGTTAGTTTTATCCGCTATGC
This sequence comes from Pezoporus wallicus, assembly GCF_028554395.1. Taxonomy (NCBI): domain Eukaryota; kingdom Metazoa; phylum Chordata; class Aves; order Psittaciformes; family Psittacidae; genus Pezoporus; species Pezoporus wallicus. Next base: position 20,922 of record NW_026635926.1, on the reverse strand, counting down.
ATTTGAAGAAGCCCTTTCTATTGTCCTTAACCCGACTTGCAAGATTAAGTTCCAAGGAGGCCTTAGCTGTCCTAATTGCCTCCCTACATCCTCTAACAACTGTCCTATATTCTTCCCAAGTGGCCAGCCCCTCCTTCCATAATCCATAGATTCTCTTTTTCCGCATGAGTTTGCCCAGCAGTTCCTTGTTTAACCATGCTGGTCTCCTGGCTCCCCTACTTGACTTCCTACCCATTGGGATACTCTGATCCTGAGCTTGGAAGAAGTGGTCCTTGAATGCTGACCAACTATCTTGAGCCCCTTTACCACCGAGTACCCTTTCCCGTGAGACTTCCATTAGCAATTGATTGAAGAGGCCAAAGTTGGCCCTTCAGAAATCCAGAATTGTGGCCTTGCCAGGTATTCTATTCCTCCCACACAGGATCCTAAACTCCACCATCTCATGGTCACTGCAGCCAAGGCTGCCATTGACCATCACCGCTTCAACCAGACTCTCCTTGTTGGTGAGTACCAGATCCAGCAGCGCTCCTCTCCTAGTTGGTTTGTCCACCATTTGCATTAAGAAGTTATCATCAATGCACTGGAGGAACCTCCTAGACTGTGAATGATTGGCTGTGTAAGTCTTCCAGCAAATATCGGGGTAGTTAAAATCCCCCATGAGGACCAAGGCATGTAGTCGTGAGGCTGCTTTCAGTTGCCTGTAGAAAGCCTCATCAACTCCTTCGTCCTGATCAGAAGGTCTATAATAGACGCCCATAGGTGTGCCACCTGTATCAGCCTGTCCCTTAATTCGTACCCACAGACTTTCCACTTGGTCCTCATCTACCCCTGGACAGAACTCAATACATTCTAGTCGCTCTTTCACATAAAGAGCAACTCCACCACCTCACTTTGCTGACCTATCTTTCCTAAAAAGGACATAGCCATCCATGACCACATTCCAGTCATGTGAGCTGTCCCACCATGTCTCTGTAACTGCCACCAGATCATAACCTTTAGACCGCACACAGACTTCTACCTCCTCCTGTTTATTCCCCATGCTGCGTGCATTGGTGTACAGGCATTTCAGGGAGTGAGCAGAGCACGCTAGTGGCACCCTTGGGAGGCGGGAGGCCTTCTGGTCTTCATTAATACTAGAACAATGCCCCACTAGTTCAAACCCAGCTACAACCCCCTCGCACTTTGACTCTAACCTAAGGCTCTGTGAGTGAGCTCTGCTAACTCTTGCCCTGGTACCCTTTTTCCCCTGCGGGACAGGGTCTAAACAACTATCCTTTCCCTCAAATGAAATAATAGCTTGAGAGTCCTCCCTAGTCCGCCATCCTTTAAGCCCTAGCATGTTTCTCTTGAGCTTGTCCCTAACAGGCCCAGTTATATCCCCTTCCCCCTTCATATCTAGTTTAAAGCCCTGTCAATGAGCCCTGCCAACTCCTGCCCCAAAAACTTTTTCCCCCTCTGGGACTGGTGTGTCCCACCTGCCACCAGCAAACCAGGTGTCTCATATAGCAGCCCATGATTGAAAAACCCAAAACCCTGCCTTTGGCACCAGTCAAGTAGCCATACATTAATCTGCAGACTCTTCCTATTTATCTCTTCACCCTTGCTTGTAACAGGTATGGAGGCAAACACCACTTGCGCTCCAGACCCTCTAACCAGCCGTCCCAGGGCCCTGAAGTCTCTCTTCATTGCCCTTGCCCTCCTTGTAATAATTTCATCACTGCCAACCTGAAAAACCAGCAGCAGATAGTAGTCAGAGGGCTGCACCTGATCAGAGAGTTTCCTTTTAACATCTCTAATCTGAGCCCCAGGTAGGTAGCAGACTTCCCTGTGGGATGGATCTGGTCGACAAATGGGCCTTTCTGTTCCCCTGAGAAGGGAGTTACCCACCACAATTAGTCTTCTTTTCTTCTTCCTTGAGGAAGTTCTAAGGCATGGGGGTGAGTGACAAGCCCTAGGTGACTCACTAGATGGATCTACCCCTTCACCTCCATTTACCTGGCCCTGTAGTTCCAGGACCTATTACCTGTTACTCAAGGGCAACTGGGAGGGAGAAAGGGATTGCGAGGGTTTTCGCTTTCCTCTACGAGGAGGGACCTCCCTCCATACCTCCTTGTCCCTTAAGTTCACTTCTTCTATCTGACGGTAGGAGGGAAGGGGATTCATCACTTATTCAACCACTTCCCTCTGCCCTTGCCTTAGGGTGTGGCTCCACCAATCTATTTCACTTTCACACTCTCTGATAGCTCTCAACCTTTCTACATCCTCCCTCAGTTCAGCCACCTGCCTGAGCAGATCATTTATTCACTCACACCGCACACAAGCGGTGTCACTGGCTCTCTCCAGTACGAGTGCCAGGCTCACGCATTTATTGCAGCCAGAGACCTGCACAGTCGCATGTCTGCAGGAAGGCTCAGTCTGGGTACCCACATTATTCCTCACTGCAGCTTTTGATCTTCTTGTGACCATGATCTATCTAGTAGATCAGTCCGTCTACGTCTCTCCGCACAAGCAAGCAGTCCTTCCTCCTCCTGCGCTCCAGGCGAGTTCTCTTGATCAGGCGGTCATCCCGCTCGCCTGCCCGCACAAACTGCCACGCAAACTGCCTCGACCCGCTCTGTTCACCGCGCTCCTGGTCGCTTGAGCTCCCTGGGCAGGTTTTTAACCACTCACAGCTGGTGCCCCTCCTCCTGGGGGGAGTATAATGAATTCAGTCATATATTTTACAATCCTAATGGTATCTTACCTTAATACTAAAAAGTTTGATGTTTGGTTTGTTTGGGGGGCATATTTCAACTGACTGTAAGAAAGCCACTTTAAAAGATACTATTTCTGGAATTAGTTGCAATGAAAACTGAAACCTCTCACATAACAGAATACCTGTAAAATTCCTATCTTCATACTGTTAACAGAAACTAGCAGGTACCTAGTCATCAGCTACATATTGGGAGACCACAGATGTACTCATTAGCAGGAAACACAAAGGAATTCATTGGCAAGAAGGAATGTTTTCCTACCTACTATGACTTTCTAGCATTGGCTCTTTCTGACAACATTTCACTCTAAGGGCTTACTGTACCTTTATGATGGAACTCGGAGCAAAAAGGGTGCATCCAGTCACGGTGATGGTTCTAGAAGAGGGGGATTTCCTGATTTGCAGCTGGAAACACACAGAAGCAGCTGTGCAATTCTGAGTCACCCCTGCTGCAGTTAATTTTGCAATCATTTATGCATACTAAACTAACCCATATTTTTGCCCAGGCATGGACTGTTATCAAAAATAATCTATTGCACTGACTCTTACGAGCACTGCATAAATATTTCAAAAGATGTGTTTGTGCTAGCAGATATGGAAAAGCAGAGACCAGTTCTTTAGCTATCATTGTATACCCCTCTAAGGAAAGCTTAGATCAGTGATAAACCAAACAGGGACACCTGTGCAAGTGGGCTGTTGGGAAGTTCCTTATACTTCTTCCATTTCTTTCTGTCCTCTCCTATCTCCCATTTCTTCCCCCAGAGTTTGACAGACTCTTTCTCTCTGAGAATACAATAAACATACAAAGCTTTCTATATGAACTAACACAATTGTAGACGAAGGAAAATAAACAAACTGCCCATGGCTACTTTATCAACGCAAAGCCCTCAAAAGGCAGACTGCAGTTTTTCCTGCCTAGAATTCAAGTCGAGATGTCAGGGATAGAAACTATTGCAGGAAGACCAAGTCCTCCCATTAGCAGCAGACATGGTATGATATCTCCCACCTTCTTCGTGGCCTGATTCTTCAAGGCTTTCCATCTCTACTCTGCCAGTTTCTTGTTTCTGTACTTTTTGGATTTTTGCTGCAGAGAAGTTCTGAGGTGGATCTCATGAATGCTTGCTAATAGTGACAGAAATATTGTATTTTCCTTGGATTTTCCTTTCAAGTGTGTACAAGCAATAAAGTCAGTAAAACACTGTAGAAAATATACATGCTGCTGTTACTCGAATAAAAATTACCTTTTTACACTAATACTAAAAACCAGTCATTGCACATTCTATGAAATCTTCAGTAGTGGTTTTTAAATGCTGTTCACCCTATTCATGCTAGTGTCTTTGAATTTCTCAGATTATGAACAATGCTGGATTTAACTTAATTTTTTCCTTTATACCAGACTTGTCTTAGCCAAATTTTTAGTGACAAGGAAGTAATTTTCTTATGTTTCAACACTCCATTCCTGTTCTCAGAAATCAGTTTGGGTTTCAGTTGGCTTAAGCTGTAGGTAAGGATGAGTAGCTTTGTTCCATCTTAGCCAGTGCAATTTCACAAGAGCTGCTTGGGTAGCAGCCAGTAGTGGAGAATGTAAATACAAAAAAAATCAATGCCACTGCTTGGAACATTGTTTCAGAAATAAGTTACTTTCCTGGTGTCCAGTTAAAACAATTACCTGGAGATTTAAAGGCAGCAAACAACAATAAAGCTAGGGTAAACAGAGTATCTTAATGGCAGTATCTTCATTTATATCCTCTGGCACTCTGGAAAATGTTATTGTCAAGTCACACAATAACCTGACTCAAATTCAAGACACCGGAAGCTTACTTAGTACAGGTGTATAATTTACATACCTAATGTATTACTTTAGAATGAAATGGTGTTGCTGGACTGGATGTTAGCCATTTGATAGTGAGTTTAAGTTATAGACAGTCTGAGTTTAAAAATGTGTTTTAATGTGCAGACTTTGTATTACCAAGAATTCATCATTAGCAAAGATGATGTTTTAAAGAAACATGTGGAAGTCTGAGTCTGGCTCAGTTTCTGAAATCATTTCAACTGGGATCCTAATGCACAGCAATTAGAGCTCATGCTGTTTTCCAAGTATGCTTCAGATGTTATGTTTACTTAAGAGAATCTAAGCAACAGGAATAACATCTTTGGAGAAGGTTCTTGTTCAATTTGGAAGTTCCCAAGACAGGTGTACAATGAGACCAGCAATAATTTTCTCTTCAGTCCCTAGGCAATCGTTTTATTAATGTACTTGCCTTTCTGCCACTACATGCAAATGAAACTTCTAGAAGGCTTTGTTTAGGATTTTATTATTTATAGTTTCAATTCAATTTTCAATAATATAATAGCACTTGGGCTCATCTGCAGCCTCTTCCTCCTCCATGCCAGTGCCCAGTGGGGTCCAGCAGTTCCCACAGGACAGGCCTGGCAGCCCGTGTCTGCTCCATCTTTGTTGTGCCCATCTTGGGTCTTTACTGAATGGAATTGGAGTTAAAATCAGGTTTGTTTGTGGGCCAGTCTATTTTATGTTTTCAGGAATTAGTAATTGCATAAGAACTAGACTGTTAAAATAGCAGTGAGCCAGACAGCTGATTTCAGATGGCCTAGTTGCAAGGGAAACCTGATTTTTTATGTTGCATTTGCATGGATAGAAACACATTTTGTGAGTATAATGGAGTTTCCATTCGCAAACAGAATTTCTGTCCTCAGTGATTTCAGTAGCAACTGAGGAAAAAGATGAAAATGGAGAAACTAAATACTAGATATTATAAAAGTTTCCCAAATTTCACAACCAGAAGTCTTCTACCCAGCTGTTACTTTTTCTCACAAATCTTACAGCAAAGTAAGATATTTATGTTTTGTTAAGCAATGATTCATTGAGGAAGTTTATTGACATAACCTGTTCCTCGTTGCTCGCAGGATTAGAACTGAAGCCATTTCGTGTGCTGTAGGAGATATTACTTTTTGGATAAACAGAAACTGTAAAAGATGTATTTCCAAATTGGTTGCACTTAAAACAGGATTTCACTCCAAAACTATATTCCTGCACTTCGTTTTGTCTCTACCCCTTCCCCCTATTATGTCCACATACCATGGAGAAAAACAAATTCCCCATCTTTTTTTTAAAATCCCCTCTGCTCCCATTCCAAGTTACACTGTCATTCTGACTTTCATACAAAACTGCAAGGATAGGTTTGTTAATTCATCTCCTACCCTTTCTCACTTTCGTGGGTCCTGTCTTGGGTTCACCTGTAAGAGTTACTTGTTTTTTTCATCCTAGCAGCTGTTACAGTGCTGTGTTTTGTCTTTAGTCTGAGAACAATGCTGGTAACACACCGATGTTTTTAGTTGTTGCTAAGTAATGCTTACCCTGATCAAGGACTCTCTGTCTCTCATGCTCTGCTAATGAGAAGGGAGCAGAGGACCCCCAGTCCAAACAGGACACCCAATCCAAACTAGCCAAAGAGGTATTCCATACCACAGCAGGTCATGCCCAGTTTATAAACTGGGAGGAGTTACCTGGAAGGCCCAGATCACTGCTCGGGTTGAGCTGCATAATCAGTTGGCAGGTGGTGAGCAATTGTATTGTGCATCACTTGTGTTTATTGTTTTTTTATCCTTTCCCTTTTTAGTTTTATATTTTCTCTTCTTATTTCCCTTATCATTATTATTAGTAAAAGTAGTAGTATTAGTGTATTGTGCTTTAGTTGTCAAATTGTTCTTATCTCAACCCATGGGGTTTACTTTCTTTCAATTCTCCTCCTATCCCAGCAGAGGGAGTGGGGAAATAGGGAGGGTGAATGAGCAGCTGCATGGTGCTGAGTTACCGGCTGGGCTTAAACTACAATAGGTCACTGGCTGTAGTCCTCAGGAAATGTTGTTGATAAGATCATATTCTGGCCTGTCACTCAGACTGTCACCTTGTCGTGGTTTAAACCCAGTCAGGTAACTTGTTCACTCACTCCCAGTGAGTGGTGCCGAGCTGACAACAATCGAGGTCCGTGTCCCCCCCCACCGGGGTTCTCCCCCACTCCCGGAGGAACGGGGAGGAGGATCGAAAGAGTGCAACTCCCACGGGTTGAGACAAGAACAGTCCAGCAACCAGTGTACACAAATCACCACCGCTACTATCAACTACAACAATGATAAGGGAAAATAACAAGGGAAGAGAATACGATACCACTGGCAGGGAAAACGAGTTCCACCCGGAAGCCCGTGTCCTTCCGGGTAACTCCCAGTTACCCCCCACCCCGGCCATGACGTGCTGTGGTATGGAATACCTCCCCGGCTAGCCCGAGTCAGGCGCCCCGTCCCTGCTTCCTCCCGGCTTCCCCTCCTCCCTGGCAGAGCATGAGCCTCACAAAGTCCTTGGTCAGGGTAAACATCACTTAGCAACAACTGAAAACATCAACTTCACCAACACTGTTCTCAGGCTGGAAGTCAAAACACAGCACTGCACCAGCTAGAACAAAGGAAAAAAAAAAAAAAAAAAAAAAATCATGACTGCTACTGCTGAACCCAGGACATTATCCACCCCTTATTCCATACCATTCACGTCGTGCTCAGATCCCACATTTTCAATACACCATCGCTCTCCCATATATATACATCCATATACATACAGACCAAGAGGAAAAGATCATTAGTGCATGGACCAATCCCTATAATGCTGCCGAGTCTATTCGGTCCATGATGTTCAAAGTTCATTCTCTGTTGGGATGATGGCTGGAGGGAAGTCAGGGCCAGTCGCTGGTGACCTGGAGACATCTAGTTGATGGGCTATAAAAGCATTACACAGCAGGCAACGGCATACAATTGAGTTCACTGGCTGTTTTCCCCTAAAATCAAATCCCCTTGAGGTATACATCGGACTTCCCCATCTTCCCGCATTACCCACCAAGTATATCCAGGTCCCTGAGCAAAAGCAATCCCACGAGTGGATTTGCCTTTACCTGAAGCAGGAATAACCCAGACTGTCTTCCCCAGCAAATTCTTCATATGCACCACGGGAACTTTGTCCCCCTCTACAATATGTAAAAGTTCTGACTGGGCTGGGCCGGCCCTGTTGGCAGATCCTCTGGTGTTGACCAACCAGGTGGCCTTTGGTAAGTGTGTATCCCAATGCTTGAAAGTTCCCCCACCCATTGCTCTCAGTGTAGTTTTTAACAGCCCATTGTACCGTTCAATTTTCCCAGAGGCTGGTGCATGGTAGGGGATGTGATATACCCACTCAATGCCATGCTCTTTGGCCCAAATATCTATAAGGTTATTCCGGAAATGAGTTCCATTGTCTGACTCAATTCTCTCTGGGGTGCCGTGTCGCCACAAAATCTGTTTCTCAAGGCCCACGATAGTGTTCCGGGCAGTGGCATGGGGCACAGCGTATGTTTCCAGCCACCCGGTGGTTGCTTCCACCATGGTAAGCACATGGCGCTTGCCTTGGCGGGTTGGTGGCAGTGTGATATAGTCAATCTGCCAGGCCTCCCCATATTTATACTTCAACCATCGTCCTCCATACCAAAGAGGCTTTAACCGCTTGGCTTGTTTAATTGCAGCACATGTTTCACACTCATGAATAACCTGGGCAATAGTGTCCATTGTTAAGTCCACCCCTCGATCATGAGCCCGTCTATATGTTGCATCTCTGCCCTGATGGCCTGAAGTGTCATGGGCCCACCGGGCCAAAAATAATTCACTTTTATGTTGCCAATCTAAGTCCATCTGAGCCACTTCAATCTTAGCCGCTTTATCCACTTGTTGGTTGTTCTGGTGCTCCTCAGTGGCCCGACTCTTGGGTACATGGGCATCTACATGGTGTACCTTCACCACCAGGTTCTGTACCCGAGCAGCAATATCTTTCCACAGTGCAGCAGCCCAGATGGGTTTACCTCTGCGTTGCCAGTTGCTCTGCTTCCATTGCTTCAACCACCCCCACAGGGCATTTGCCACCATCCATGAGTCAGTATAGAGATAAAGTACTGGCCGCTTTTCTCGTTCAGCAATGTCCAGGGCCAGCTGGATGGCTTTGACCTCGGCAAACTGACTCGATTCACCCTCTCCGTCAGCAGTTTCTGCAACTTGTCGTCCAGGACTCCATACAGCTGCCTTCCATCTCCGATGCTTTCCCACAATACGGCAAGAGCCATCAGTAAACAAGGCATACTGCTTTTCACTTTCTGACAGTTTATTATATGGTGGGGCCTCTTCAGCACGCACCACCTCCTCCTCTGGTGACATTCCAAAATCTTTGCCCTCTGGCCAGTCCATGATGACTTCTAGAATGCCTGGACGACTGGGATTTCCTATTCGAGTTCGTTGTGTAATTACTGCAGCCCATTTACTCCATGTAGCATCAGTTGCATGATGTGTAGAGGAGACCCTGCCTTTGAACATCCAGCCCAGCACCGGCAACCGGGGTGCCAGAAGGAGGTGTGCTTCAGTGCCAATCACTTCCGAAGCAGCTCGAACCCCTTCATAGGCTGCCAGTATCTCTTTCTCAGTTGGGGTATAGCTGGCCTCAGATCCTTTATATCCCCGACTCCAAAAGCCGAGGGGTCGACCTTGAGTCTCCCCTGGAGCTTTCTGCCAGAGGCTCCAGGTAGGACCGTTCTCCCCAGCTGCAGTGTACAATACATTTTTTACATCTGGCCCGGTCCGGACTGGTCCAAGGGCTACTGCATGAACTATCTAGCGTTTAATTTGCTCAAAGGCTTGTTGCTGCTCAGGGCCCCATTTAAAATCATTCTTCTTCCGGGTCACATGACAGAGAGGGCTTACAATCGAACTGTAACTTGGGATGTGCATTCTCCAGAACCCCACTGCACCCAAGAAAGCTTGCGTTTCTTTCTTATTAGTTGGTGGAGACATTGCTGTTATCTTGTTGATGACATCTGTGAGGATCTTGCCATTTTATTCCCAAAAATTGAATCTCCTGTGCAGGTCCCTTGACCTTACTCCGTTTTATGGCAAAACCGGCTTTCAGCAGGATTTGGATTATTTTCCTCCCTTTCTCAAAGACTTCTTCCGCTGTATCGCCCCACACAATAATGTCATTAATGTATTGCAGGTGTTCTGGAGCTTGCCCCTGTTCCAGTGCAGTCTGGATCAGTCCGTGGCAAATGGTAGGGCTGTGTTTCCACCCCTGGGGCAGTCGGTTCCAAGTGAACTGGACACCTCTCCAAGTAAAAGCAAACTGTGGCCTGCACTCTGCTGCCAAAGGAATGGAGAAAAATGCATTGGCAATATCAATCGTGGCATACCACTTGGCTGCCTTTGACTCTAGTTCATACTGAAGTTCTAGCATGTCCGGTACGGCATCACTCAATGGTGGTGTGACTTCATTCAGGCCACGATAGTCTACTGTTAGTCTCCATTCTCCATTAGACTTTCGCACTGGCCATATGGGGCTATTAAAGGGTGAGCGGGTCCTGCTGATCACCCCCTGACTCTCCAGTCTACGGATCAGCTGATGGATGGGAATCAGGGAGTCTCGGTTGGTGCGATATTGCCACCGGCGCACTGTTGTGGTAGCAATTGGCACTTGTTGTTCTTCAACTTTCAGCAACCCCACAGCAGAGGGATCTTCTGAGAGACCAGGCAAGGTGGACAGCTGCTCAATTTCCTCAGTCTCCAAAGCAGCAATACCAAAAGCCCACCGGTACCCTTTTGGGTCTTTGAAGTACCCTCTCTTGAGGTAGTCTATGCCGAGGATGCATGGAGCCTCTGGACCAGTCACAATAGGGTGCTTTTGCCACTCCCTCCCAGTCAGGCTGATTTCAGCCTCCAGCACAGTCAACTCTTGGGATCCTCCTGTTACTCCACAAATATAGATGGGTTCCACCCCTTGACAGCTTGATGGCATCAGGGTACACTGTGCACCGGTATCTACCAGAGCCTTATACTTCTGTGGGACTGATGTGCCAGGCCATCTGATCCACACAGTCCAGTAAATCCGATTGTCCCCTACCTCCACCTGGCTGGAGGCAGGGACCCTCTAATGGTTGTTACAGCATTGGACACTTAAGTCGTGGTGAAAGGGATTATTCTTCGTTATCACAGGAGCTGGAGTAAAATCAGCTCTTCCACTCCATCTGGGAAACTGCTCACCGGAGACTGAAGCCGTAGCTCTCATGGGACGATCAGTCTTGGCCCTTGCTCCCCTCTTCAGTTCACTCACCCGTTCCTCCAAAGCTGAAGTAGGTTTTCCATCCCACTTTGTCATGTCTTCTCCGTGATCCAGCAGGTAAAACCATAGGGTACCCCGTGGTGTATACCTTCTGTATCTCCTCTCTTGAACAATAGGACGCCTTTTGTTATTAGCTTCCTCCGGGAGCGGGGAAGGAGAGAGCCCCGGTGGGGGGAGAGGGACGGACCTCGATTGTTGTCAGCTTGGCACCACTCACTGGGAGTGAGTGAACAAGTTACCTGACTGGGTTTAAACCACGACAGTTCTTTTTGGCGCCCAACGTGGGGCTCTCCCCTTCCCCGCTCCCGGAGGAACGGGGAGGAGGATAAAAGGAGTGCAACTCCTATGGGTTGAGACAAGAACAGTCCAGCAACCAATGTACAACACAAATCACCACAGCTACTATCAACTACAACAATGATAAGGGAAAATAACAAGGGAAGAGAATACAATACCACCGGCCAAGAAAACGAGTTCCACCCGGAAGCCCGTGTCCTTCCGGGTAGCTCCCAGTTACCCCCCACCCCGGCCATGACGTGCTGTGGTATGGAATACCTCCCTGGCTAGCCCAAGTCAGGCACCCCATCTCTGCTTCCCCTCCTCCCTGGCAGAGCATGAGCCTCACAAAGTCCTTGGTCAGGGTAAACATCACTTAGCAACAACTGAAAACATCGACTTCACCAGCACTGTTCTCAGGCTGGAAGTCAAAACACAGCACTGCACCAGCTACCACAAAGGAAAAAACATGACTGCTACTGCTGAACCCAGGACATCTGGTTAAACACATGTGCGGAATTCTGCTTGTGTTCTACATGTCTGTATCTGGGACCTCAGAAGTTAGAAAATATCACAGTATTGATGAACCAATATAAAAATGTACCAAGAAAAACACAATGTAAATGCTAGGTATATATTTTAGAGATTATTTCTGATTGTTAGAAAACAATGAAAATTTAATTTCCAGGAGTACTAATTTTCGGGTGAATAAAGGAATGTCTGTTGTTACTATGGCTTTCATATGGAGTGGGAAATACAGAATCCAATATTCTTATGTCTACACTTACAGTAATTCTGCTCTTCTTTTTAATTAACCCCTACAGGTAGGAACAGAAAGAAGAGGAATGTCCCACAGATACCACTGATTTACCATTTGCTATCTGGCAAACAGATTCTGGTTTACATTATCTAGTAAACAGATATCTGTTTTAAATTTAAGTATTTTTCTAACTTTAAGATACCATTAGAGCAGTGAATTATAGAATCATAGAATAGTTAGGGTTGGAAAGGACCTTAAGATTATCAGGTTCCACCCCCCCCGCCGTGGGCAGGGACACCTCACACTAAACCATCTCACCCAAGGCTCTGTCCAACCTGGCCTTGAGCACCGCCAGGCATGAAGCATTCACAACTTCCCTGGGCAACCCATTCCAGTACCTCACCACCCTCACAGTAAGGAACTTCCTGCATATACCCAGTTTAATCAGCCAGTACAAAAATAACGGGCGTGCTACTGAACATGCTGCCAAGGTTGCTGTGTTGTAGGAAGTCAGTTCTTAGAGTAACTCAATAACTGCAAGCAATACTTATTCCTTCAGAACCTGAAGGAATTATAAAGAAATGGCCACTTATGTTTGGAGTAAATTCTAGGCTGTGTGTTTAGGCAATGCAAATATTCTGATACTGGCAAAATCTGTGTACTTTGCAGTTTGACCTTCCACAAAGTTAGGGAACTGACCTGCTGCCTTGTAAAGGCAGCAGTGGCATCACAAGCAGAGAAACTACCTCTTTTTCTAGACACCTTTACCTGCTGCCTGTCTGCTTCAATTCTTCTACTTTATTTACATGAGGAAAATGTGGTGCAGTCAGGCTAGAAATCTCCAGTCTCACATTTACTCCAGTTGACTGTTTTCCTGCCTGGCTGCCTTGATCTCTGTGAGGAATTAAAGTCTTGTATCACACTCAGGTATATCTATCTATTGGCTATTTAGTACTGATCATGAAATTTTAGTCCCTTAGCTAATCTTGAAAGAATATGCTCCTTTTCTGAGAACACCGACAAAGAGTATTAGTAGGCAGTTGCACTTTCAGGATTTTACAAGGCTCCTTCTTGTTCTTATTAAATGGCAGACATTAATTTGTTAAAGCCCTTATAAAGACACTTGGGCAGAAGTTTTTCACTCTTGGGTGATAATGTTGTTCAGCACTACATCTCTACATATCAGCTATTTCTCCTTAGCATTGCCTAGCAAAGACTAGTGCTTTGAGACCTCAATCCAGACAAGTAGTGCTACACTAGCTGAATCATCAGTAGAAACAATACCATCTTTACTGAGGAAGAATAAGCACAAGCTGATTTTTATGTTTGTACATGGGTCTTATCACATACAAAAATTATTTACAGGTAGCTGCTGCAGACATGAATGCATACTTAAAAAAAAAAATGCCTTTCCCTTTATTTTATAAAAAATAAAAAAAAAAAAGAAAATTAAATCTGGGAGGAGATCCAGGAGAGGTGATGCCAGGTGGCAAAAGGGATATTCCATACTCTATCATGTCAGATTCAGTAACGAAAGCTGCAGGTAGAAGGTGTGGAAGGTTTTGGCTTCCAAGGTGTCCATCACTCAGAGTGGCTGAGGATCAGTTTGCTTGGGGGAAGTGATGAGTAGTTGTCTTTTTTTACATCACTTATTTTTCTCTTTCATTTGCCTATTAATTTGTCTTTACCTTGGTCCATGAGTTTTCTTGCTTTTGTTCTTCCTGTTCCTTCACCTGTCCTACTGGCCAAGAAGAGGAGTAAGCAAGTATCTGTGGATGCTTGGGTTTGGGATGAGGTTAACACACTACATCAGGAGAGTATGTAAAAGCTTCCCATAGACACTGTGACTCCAGCTGGGTGTTGGATGAAATTTGTGGCGAGCATATTGATCCATACAGCACCTGGTTGTTTTGAATCTTACTACTTTAGGCAGAAGCTCACTGCATGGCTCTTGCAAAGCCGTAACTAATACAAGTGACCAAGGTAACTTGTGGCCTGCACTTTCAGAAAGAGAACTGGCTGTTAAGTCATCTCCTGGGAAAAGTTCCATGAGATCTTTGCAGAGATTTTTACAGCCACTGTAAAGCTCTCTCTGTGAAGATACTTTCTTATTATCCAGATCTGAAATTTATTTTCATTACAGTGACTCTATAGAAAAATCAGCATTGTAAAGAGAAAAAATAAGTCTGTTTTTTTAACAAGAGATACAGTCATTTAGGCAAAACAGTACATTTCTGTCTGAGATAATTCATTATTTTTTGTATTTTTCCCAGACAAAAGATTTACAATAGGCTGGAGTAGTTACTTGGTGCTGTTTAAAGAACAGAGGTAAATCTATCAGCAATAAAAAATATCTTAGAGACTTTTTGTGTGTGTGTGTGAAGGGAATAGGTCTCATTACATTTCTGCTACTGATTTCAGCAGTTAATTATTCCTCTTTGCTTTAGCTGGGGTGAAATTAGCTTTTAAACCTAGAGCTCTGTGTATGTAAAATACTTAGGCAAGTCTTTTTTTTCAGTTTTTACTAAACAAAAAAGAAAAATTAAAATTTCTTTTTAGGCCACAACTTATATTAAAAAAAGGCTATTTATTAAAACAAAAAGATATTTAATCACAGCTTGATATTTGTAGAAAAACTTAACTAGTCCTCAATTTATTATTGAGTTCAGTGGGAAATGTGTGTAACTTACTGTTTCATTTTTCAGTATACAATACTTAGGAGGAGATTTCAGTTATTATCTAAAAATCTTTAAGATATTCTCAAGGTGTCTTCACATTGGTGTTTTGAAAGAAGATATTTGCTATTTTAAATATTATTTGCTCTACCTCACCTCTGCTAGACATCAGCTTCATTAAAACAAGACTGGCATATCAGTTTCCTTTGGTAAAATTTAAAGGTGCATCTCACACTTAATGATAGAAGAATTTTATCAGAGGTTGTTTTCTGTTTCTCCTCTGTGAGAATTCCTTCCAGATGATGACCAAAAACAATGCAGAGAAGTTTACTTGCCTTTTCATATTTAAGCACAAATGAATGCTGCCCATAAAATCAACAGTATGTAGTACATAACTGTCAGCCATAATGTTGTCATGTTGGAATATTGTAAGAACTTTTTTGTTTCTGGTATATGGTGTTGAATCTCTTGTCATGGGGGGGAAGGGGAGAGAGACTGTAGAATAAAACATTCCTATGTGGTAGAGGGAGCTTTGAAACCACTAATAATTTTTATGGTTTTGAACGCTTTCTGCAGTACTTCAGTGAAGTATGCTGTTTCTTGAATTGTTTCACCTGTATTTCTAAGACAGTACATAGATCACTTTTCATTTAAAAATATGAATGGGAGCTACAAAAGAAAACAGCCTTTCAGGTAGATAATTCCATTTTCCAATTACTTTCTTGACAGATGTCCTTTTTATCCTGTGTTACAAGATAAAAAAAGAGATTCAAGCTTTGTTTTGTTTCAAGAATGTTTTGTTAGGTATATAGACAGCCCATTTCAGCTGGACTGGAAGTTCTGTGCAATATGAAAGATTATTTTTATTATTTACATGCTGATTTATGTCATTTCCTCCATAGAAATATTTGAAAATATCAAACAACCTTTGTAGATTGTGACATGGTCACAAAAAGGAAATAAGGAGGCTAACTGGGTAAGCAAACTGCACAAAAAATATCCTGGGACCACTAAACCCTAGCTTCTTTCCACCTGGAATGCAATCATCTAACATTCTTGACTATAGCACATAGTCAAGAATGACACTAGGACAGTTAACGAGGACAAAAAAGAAAACAAAGCCATACAAATGCAATTTACCCTACTAAAAAGATGGCAAAGTGTTTAAGTTAGTCCATGCTTTTTTGATTGAAAAGCCAAATTCAAGAACAGTCTCTGTAGCTAAGGCTGGATATGTCATATATTTTCATTGAAAAAAGTAAATACAGGCTTACAAAATACAGCTGAAAGTGATTATGGGCTAATGAGTCATGATGTGTGGGATGAGTGTTCAGTTTTGTAACCCTGAACCCTTTCACAGCAAATGTGAGGAAATAATGAAACAGGTCTCTTGCAAAAGTTCTTGTAAGTACAGCAGAAATTCCTGCACAATCTACCCTTCTAACAGTGCATTATCCTTCTTTCAGTTCATTAGAACAAAGATTCTCAGAGTGAAACCTTACAGAGCAAAGAGATTTAATCTGGGGAAGCTAAATAGATCTCAGAGTCCCTACTTGCTCTTGCTAACAAGAAGGTTTAGCTATGAGTAGAAATAACCGTTAGGCAGGAAGTTTTGTAAATTTGCATATGGAGACTCCTTGAAATAAAGGGTTCCTTTTTCAGCACCTGAAAAACTGGGGGAAAACTTGTCATTTTCAAAGACTACGTAGTATTTCAGGTTTCATAAATTTTCTGAAAATACTATTGTGCTCTATTTGCAGAGAATATGATTGTTATAGTTACATGTGACAGCTAGAATCTGTAGCCTCTAGTATACAAGAGAACTGTGTGAGAATGCAAAATCATAGAATCATATAATCAACTGAGTTCGAAAAGACCTTTAAGATCATCAAGTCCAACCGTTCCCCAGCACTGCCAAGGTCACCACTGACACTTGTCACTAAGGTCCTCATCTACACAGTTTGTGAAGACTTCCAGGGACTGAGATTCCACCACTGTACTGGGCAGCCTGTTCCAATGCCTGACCACCCTTCTGGGAAAGAAATTGTCCCTAATATCCAGTCTGAACCTCCCCTAGTGCAGCTTGAGTCTGTTTCCTCTTGTCCTATCGTTTGTTTCTTAGGAGAAGAAACCAGCCCCCTCCTGGCTCCATCCTCCTTTCAGGCAGTTGTAGAGAGCAATAAAGTCCCCCCGAGTCTTCTCTTCTCCAGACAAAATACCCCCAGTTCCCTCAGCCATTCCTCATCAGACTTGTCCTCCAGGCCCTTCACCAGCTCCGTTGCCCTTCTCTGGCCCTGCTCCATCACCTCAATGTCTCTCTTGGAGTGAGGGGCCCAGAACTGAATCATGGCACTCCCTGACTCTGGCTCTGCCTGGGAGAAGTGCCAGCCCTTGGACATTTGGGTCCTCACTGGCTGCGGAGCCAGGAAGGTACAGCTCCATATGGCACATCTGCAGCCAGCTCCATGTGTTGTGCTGCACCCTGTGCCTCGGTTTCCCCATGTGGCCAGCCTGCACTGCCATGGTGGGATGCCCAGCTCTGCTGAGCTCCTTGTGGGATGCACGAGTCACCTGCGGAGCTGCTGGCCACAGCAGGCACCTCGCCCACACCGAATATATTAGAGAATTCACTCAGGGGGGAAAAAAAAAAAAAAAGAAAAAAAAAAAAGGATGACATTCCAAAGCCAGCTACAAATCTTGTAACTTCAAATTTGCAAGCCCGTGTGTAGGCTGAAATTGGCAACTGCACAAATGCATAATGTGAGCTAACCACTCTGGCAACAGTTTCCTAGAGCACCATCTGCTTTCATAGTGGTTTGCAAAGCTGACTATGTGCTTGTGGTCATATGCTTGAATACAAAGAAAGAATACAGGTTCTATAGAAAGAAGCAGAAGCTTTGGGAGCATGAAATAGTCTTTTCCTTCTACACTGCAGTAGTAAGGTATTTGGGCATTGATAGGGCATTTGGCACCATGCTTCAGGGGATATGTGGATCAATAAGGATGAGAGCTACAGAGATGTTCAAAGGCCTAGACAGTATGATCTAGAGGGGAAACTTGAACAGCTGCAGGAAAAGCAATACGTTGAGGAATATAAATCCCCAATTTGTAAAGGCTTTTGCTAAAAGGAAAGGGAAGAACTGTTCTACATGTCCAAGCTGAATAGCACATTTACTGGAGGGAAGATCTGGGTTAAGCAGTGGGATAAATGGGTCAACAATAAGGAATGTAAGGAACTGGAACAGATTTCCTGGTGTTGCTGTAATTTTTTCATCACTGCAGGTCCATAGGACCAAGTTAAACAAATCAGAGTTAGATATGGTGAAGGTATAGTTTAACATGACTTAAGGCACTCAGTTAGGTTAAATGACATCTCCAGGTATCATGAGTCCAGGGCTTTATGTGATTCTGTGAAATGTTGATTAGTCTTAATGAAAGATGCTGTTTGAAATGAAAAATTGAAAGATCTTACCGAGAACTTTCAGAACAAATAATCCTTACATTTTTGTAATTATCCCTATTTTTTTTTCATCCAACTGCTTGTCACACTGAATCTCATTTCATGATTACTTTCAGCCATTTCAGATTTGGGACTTTTCCTTTCAGCATAGACAAAGGAAGGCAAAACTATTCCGTATGGCTGCATCTTTGATCTTGAGTTTGGAAAAGCAGCTGACAGATATATTTCATCTTTCCTTTTCCATAATGACTGTACTAAGCCGATAGCTCCAGCCATGAAGTTTTATTTACTTGGTTTCCATTTGCATGAGTAAGTTATTAAGACTAAGGGAGTATAATTTCACTTGGACAAAAGAAGCAGTTGGTGTTCAGACCTGTTTCAGTAACCTAAGGTTCTGTCAGAATCTGCTGTAAGATTCTTGAAAGGAAGATGGGGTAGTACAGTATGTTTTCAGATGGAGAGATCTGATTAGAAAATTGTTTATTTACATTCTTAGGCATATAACAAGCTATTTAGGAGGCATTCACAATGCGCAGTTCAGTGTACACAAAGAACTGAAATATTCTTCCAATTAGCTGTTATGTGTTACATAGAATTTCAGGTGAAATTTCATGCTAAGCCCCTTGTCTGTCTTTGCAGAGAATGTAAACCAAGAGGAGCAGTGATTCCCACAGAGACAGCCTGGTCCACAGAAAGGAGAGGTCTTGTGCCTCACGGAGCTTCATTAAAGGGACACAGAGTGTGCTGAGCTTGGCACTAGGGAGGACTGACTGGAGGGAATATGAAAGTTTCAGCCTGCTTGCCGCTGCTGTGTACCCTTGACTGAAGAAAGGGCACATACTGATTTCCACTGGTTTTCTTTGGGGAGGTGCTAGTGCTAGAAAAATGTTGATGGAAGCCAGGGGACTATATATTACCTCATCTCACAGCACCCCTGCAAAAGCTTTGAAATGAAAGAGCGTAATGCAGAGCTTGTCTTTTCTACTACTTCTCCAGAACAGCAGGGTGCATTTTTAAAGGGAGTTCCTTGAAAAGGCCAGGGGATGATTTGATCTTGAAATTGGATTAAAGAGGAACAGTCAAGATTAAAAGATGGAAATGTATAACCAAGGAGTTTCACGAGCCTTCCTCTGGAAGGGCCATGCTTTCTGTATTCTGTATGGCTATTTGGGAGTGAAAAATTTTCTTGCAACTATTCCATTGCTGATTCTCAATATTATATTCTCCCATACATTTTCTATGCAAAGAAATAGTCTAGCCTAGGATGGAGGTCTTCATGGCATTTCTGAGTCTCGTAGGCTCCCAGGCACTTCTTAAAGGAAATACACATTTTTCTATATATCTATTTATTATTTTGCTAGTTACCTTATTGCAAGAACATTGCTAAAAAGATGGAAAATTAAATTCCATCAGGGTGGAATTTTTCAACTTCAGCTCCACTTAGGGATGCGTGTAAATCACAGATGAATGGTAGATTTCACTACATGCTAGAAATGTTCCTAATCAGTTCACGGTGGCAGTTAAGGAGCGCTGCAAATTGCAGTGCTGAAACAGTATCATAGCTGGAATGGCAAAACTGGCATGAAACATTCTGTCCTGGGTTCAGCAGTACCAGTCATGTTTTTCCTTTGTGTTAGCTGGTGCAGTGCTGTGTTTTGGCTTCCAGCTTGAGAACAGTGTTGGTGAAGCCAATGTTTTCGGTTGTTGCTAAGTGATGTTTACCCTGACCAAGGACTTTGTGAGGCTCATGCTCTGCCAGGGAGGAGGGGAAGCTGTGAGGCAGCAGGGACGGGGCGCCTGACCCGGGCTCTCCAGGGAGATATTCCATACCACAGCACGTCATGCCCGGGGTGGGGGGTGACTGGGAGTCACCCGGAAGGACACGGGCTTCCAGGTGGGACTCGTTTCTTGGCCGGTGGTATCGTATTCTCTTCCCTTGTTATTTTCCCTTATCATTGTTGTAGTTGATAGTAGCGGTGGTGATTTGTTGCTGGACTGTTCTTGTCTCAACCCGTAGGAGTTGCACTCCTTTTATCCTCCTCCCAGTTCCTCCGGGAGCGGAGAAGGGGAGAGCCCCGGTGCGGGGGGGGGGGGGGGGTGTGCTCAACCTGTGAAGGAGACATCCTTTTTCCTTTTACCCTCCCAGTCGTCCCCCCAGACCATTTACATTTGAGAGTTTTGAATTTTTTGAATGGCATTTTAATGCTGTTGAGACTTGTTTGCTGATGGTGATAGGTATCACCATGCTAACACGCATACAGAGTGTGTTTTGCCCACTGCTGATTTCAAGAGTTAAGCAGAGTCAGGTTTGGGTCTTGTCTGGGGTCAAACGACAATGTAGGAGGACCGAGAGTTTTTCCCTGAGGCTGGACAGCCATGAGTGGCAGGGTGTGTGGGATAGTATGGGCAAGTATCTAGGTTAGTGGGACCCTCCAGTACTTTGGAATTTCACTACCAAACAACTGCAAAATCCAGAAGAATTAGTAAAACACTTAAATGAGGTGTGTGGTCATTCTGGCCATACCAGAGATGGACAAATCACGGCAACGCGCTGGGGCTTGGCCTATGCTTACAGGGCCTTGTTCAACACTATCCAGCACCTTCAAAAGGAAAAGAATGTTGGCGGATCTGAGGGCAAAGCGACAGTCGCTACTCAAACTTTGGCTGCAATGAACTGCGCAGCTACACCAGCAGCAAGTACAGCAGCCGCTCAAACTTCAACTGCAACAGACAGCGCGGTTACCCCAGCTCCAAGCACAGCAGCTGCACCAGCCCCAGCAACAAGTACAGTCGCTACTCAAACTGTCG